>NW_009940513.1:22596-34389 GCF_000696875.1 Nestor notabilis
TAGAGTTGGAAGCCAATACACTGGCCTAGGAATAAAAAAAGGAAAACAAAAAATTGGATTTATCATTTCTACTTGTTATAAAACAAACAACAGGAACCATCACTATCGTATCATGAAGCAAGCACCAGGAAAAGGTTTCAGGCAAAAGGCACAAGACAACATAGGTGAAAAAACATGAACTGCACCAACTTTACTTACGTTGCTGAACTGACAGGCAAATATGATTAAGTAAAGAGACTGCCTTGGCCTGAGGTTTGGAATACTAAAATTCAAGACTACAAATTCTAGGCAGCAATTCAAATATAGTATTTTGCAGAACTTGGCCTGAAAGCATGGAATTCAACTATTCCATTTCTTTGATTAGTATAAAATAGCTAGAAGATCCATACCTGGTTGTGTACTGTATTAAGCTGGTTGTTAAAGCTCATTGTGAGATTTGTGCTTGTATTAGGAGCAACATGAGTTGTGAATGGGCTCTTAATCTGATTCACTGTATCATACATATTAACTCTTCTCTTGCAGATCTCCATATTCTGAAAGCACGATTTTACACTGAAAGAGAATGACAGCAGGACAATATTAGATATATAAAAACAGTACATGAGAGACATGACAGATTCCCAACTTTATGTACATGCCTTTAGGTTTAGTTTCTGGGTTTTTTTTTTAAGCCAGCAAATAATGTCCTCAAACATGAAAAGGAATCTCACCAACATTCCACTCCTTACCCATGCCAGTGCTTTTTTCACACCAGCCAGAAACTACAAAAAACAGCACTGACAGAAAGCAGAAAAGTGCTCTGTGTTTCCAATCAGTCCTCCTGAAACAAACCAAGAAATCTAAGGAAACTTACTGATTGCTGTGTGGGAAATCCAGTAGATGTGCCATTGTAACAAAATTATGGTTCAAAGTCTTCAGTGGAGTAATTCTCTTATCTGCATCAATTGTCAACATTTTCTTCAACAAATCAATATATTCCCTTCGGTCAGCCTTCTCTGCCAACATGTCAGTTCCTTCTAAGTCTGTAGACATATTCACCTTGAAAATAAAATGAGAGTAGTTCACACAAACATCAAATTAATTGCTACCCAACAATTCAGTAACTTCACATCACACAAATATTTATCAAGCATTTCTATCTCTTCTCCAGCATAGCAGTTTTAGGTAGTACAGCTCTAACAAACCACCTTTCTCTTGCTCATCCTATAAGAGGAGTCAAACTTACTCAGGGAATTCTTGTCTCAATGTGAAGTTGGTCTGTTCAATAGATATCAACCAGGATTCATTCTCCCCTGCCTAGCAATATGCCCTCTTCTTATGTGTGGGGTTGTAAGGGTCTAGCAAATAAGAATGACAAGATACTGCATTCTCTGCACAGATGTAATTGCTACAAAAGTAATAGAAAATTGAGACCAACATATTTAAGATTCAAGGCCTCATGATATTAAAAAAACCCTCAGATATTCATTTTACCTACAAAAATAAAATTAAAAAACAGACTGAGTTGTAGTTCCTGCCAGCATTTCCAAAGTCCAGTAAGAGGCCTAATCCTATAAACGCATCTGGAGGGGCTTAGCTTTCCTACTGCTCAACTGCTCCTAGTGGTAACAGGCTACACACACTTGTTACATCTACCAGATCAGGCCTAAGGAAGAACAAGAAATTTCTAAGAGCTTCACAGTTAACGTTTCAAGTCTTTAAATACAGTGATTTCTGATGCAAACTGGCCCCATGGCAAACCTGCATCAGTGTTCTCAACAGCAGGTGGAAAAGGAGAGCTCCAGCACAGGAGCCTCATTTTTAGATCCCAATAATGTATGTCATTGATATGACAGTATCTGTGTGTTACAAGATCTCCACACACCTGCGCCATATCATCCAAACAGTTGAATATATATTTCCGAGCTTCTTTTGATTTTATTGCTGTCTCCAACTCGTGTTCTTCCGGGGTCTATAAAAGAAAGCATTTGTTAATATAAACTGAAATTTTGCATATCGATGAAGAAAAAACTGCAAGTAAAGAGCAGAGCCAGGAGATCTTTTGCCTGCTTTAAGATAAATGACATGCCATAGGCCAAACCAAAACAGCCCTGGGTTCTCATTTCCTCATCTGGAAAGATCATTCATTGCAAAGCTGACAGTGCATTAGCCAGAAGAACTGAAGATTTCTCATTTACAAAGAGGCTATAAGTATTTAAAACCCTCTTCCTTTTGCTGCTCAGCTTTAAAGGCAAATCAAGCATACATCTGATTTTTTTCCTGTTGTCTGCCAATACACAAATAGATTTCTGTTAAACTAACAAAGACCATCGTGAAATACTCTGTATTTTACTCTTTGTATTGTCAGGAGATGACAACAAGATGACATACTTCACCAAGAATGAGCAGGCCATAATAAGTAACCATTATCTCAATTACTTTAACACCCACTCTTTGCTGGTACTATCATGCACAGCTGCTATTGTTAGACGAGTACCAGGTCTGTAGTTTCTAAAATGAAGCACACAGACCAGCTACATCTGAACAGCATTTCAAATCCAATCTCCACTCACAATGTTTTCATGGCACACTAAATGTTGGTGTGAATTGAAATCAAGTCCTCAATGAACAGAATAGAATCAGAAAAAACAGACAAACCTTTAGCCTCCACAGTGGGTATCCCAAATTTGGATCTCTGTTAAAAAACCTGCTCGTTTTCGTTCCCGCACTGAGAAGATACTCCGCTGGCAAGCCTTGAGTTTGTGAAATATAACGGATCTAGGAAAGAAAATTGAAAGAATGAGGACCCCCATATGAAGAATTCATACCCAATAGAGCAATTGTAAGCTTAATTTGTTCACAGCAAATGGGAAATTACCTGTAAATAAAGAATACCCAGATAACCGAAACTGCAAAATTAAAGGGACTATCTCAAGTCTTTATAAGGACACTTAACTTTTTCAGTCATATTATCTGAAGACATTTTAGGTTTTGAATACACCTTTCTTATTTTCTGCCCAAGTATATGTGAGCTTTTGAGACCTGGAGAAAGTAACACCAATAGGCTTTTACATCAGCCATGTAAGAAGTACAGATTTTGAGAGAAAAAATACCACAGAAGTTATCATGTATGCATATATAATTAAAGGCATAAGTATCCAAGCAACATTGCTGTGACTGGCTACATAAAGCCTAGGCACACGGCTCCAGAATAATGTCAGAGTAAGGCTCTCACTGTCCAAGACAGACCATATCTTTAGTGTAGATTCTTCTATCCTCAAAAACATCTAGTATATTTTACACGTAACAAAAAAATGCCTCAGAATTTTGGAAAATGCACCTGAGTATTTGTGACAGTATCAATAAGACACCAGTAATGAGTTAACAAAGAAAAAGGTATGCTCAAAAGGAAAGAAAATAGCAATTATGAAAAAGCTTACTAATAAGCTTTTTAAAATACTCCAAATGTTGCCCAATTTCTAATGTTATTTGCTTTCCAAGATGTCACATTTCTCCCCAAACATCACCTTTGTCATGACTCTCCATTCAAAAAAGTCTATTTAAAAGTCTAAGGGAAAACCCCCTGATAATTATCAGTTATAGGTCCTTTAGCATGTCTCATTTCTTCTTTGCAAATCTCCTGCTATTCCACTGCACCAAAACCAGCTGAAGACTGCAGGGCATTTAACTCCCTGTTATGACTTATGATCCATATGAATTTATTGACTCACTTTCAATTTATGCCAGTGTAGATCTGAAGTGTCTACAGGCGAGTATCTTTCATACCTACACAGTAGTTCAGCTAAGAAGTCTGCTATTTTTGTAACACATAACTCTCACTGTACAGCCAAAGTGTGTTTAAAAAATAATTGTGAATCCCATCCCAACCCATGAGCTCATTCCTGGAGGGGTCCTTGCACAAGTTCTGCCTGAACTTTCACTTGCTGCTGCAGCATCTCAGAAAACATGAAAGCAAGTCATCCTAGTTTTCAAGGGCAATTCAAGTATCAAAAGCAACGACACGAAGTCACACCTCACACTGCCTCAAAGGACTGCAAAATCCTGTCTATTAAGCAATGGAAAAAAGCACCTCCTCCCCACCCACCTCCATGACTAGATAAGCTTCTCAGAATTACACAAAACTCCGTGTGCAAGGAAACCACCATGCCCTACCTCAGTTTTTTTCTAACTCTTTCTGCTTATTAAGGTACCACTGTGTTTCCTTTGGAAATTTGAGGTGCTGGGAAGATATAACACAAGTAAGTTTTCAACCTTAGTAAGTGTTTGGGTATTTTATCACAACTATACCAAGCACTGTAACAAGATACCACCATAAAAAGTGGAAAAGCTACCCTCCAAAAACTTGTCACATGGACTTTTTTGTCCTTTTCAAGGCAACTGACTAGCCCAGGTAATAATGCTAAGTATCCATGGAAAGAGCTAATTAGTTAAAGATGCCTTTTCAGACTCTTGCCCTTTTATTTCAGAGACAGCTTGGAGCTCACACTTAGCATTAAAAGTAAGGGCTGCTGTAGGTATTAACAGAACAGGAATGATTGGCTTGCTCTGTCTCCACATGGAAAAACTGCCCTCATGGTGAAATTACAGAGGGCGTTTCAAGCCAGAGTACACACACCTCACTTCTGTTTGGACTGGAAGGTATTTCAACAGCTTTTGGGTTTGGAAGCCAGGGGGTTAAGTATAAACTCACTCTATATATTGGAAAATGACATGCAACTCAAGTCAAACCACAGGGAACTCTTTGCTTTTCTGTACGACAGAAACAGACAATGGGAATACCACAGAGGGAAAATGAACTTAAGATGACTGACAACAGTGATTTGTACTAGATGAAATTTGACATAGGATACATTGGATTCAGAGGGTCCAAACACAGATCACTGCAGTTTCATCTGAACATTCCCACATCTGTCACGTGCTCTCACCTGATCATATTCAGATGCTCCTGGATACAGAGGCCAGCCTAGAAACAGCTCAGCTATCACACAGCCCAGCGACCACATGTCAATAGCTTCACAGAATGGTAAACCCAGTATGATCTCAGGAGCTCTGTTGAAAAGAAAGGGAAAATAAAATCTTTGAGTCTGAAAGCCTGGAGTTCTTTTCTCTGGATAACACCACTCCTTTTCTCCTCCAAAGCACAAGTAAATCTGTGTGAAACCAAGTGACTTCACTTTAAAGCAGAAGATGTTTCCTCCAGTGGCCTAACAGATCCCAATATTTTTAGCACTTAGTGGCACAGCTGGATTCGCTTTATTGCCATGGTGCCCTCCAACTCCTAGGTGGCCTTTATGGAACTGTGGTATGAAGTTACAACACACAACCTGTCCTAACAGAATTGACAAGAGAAGTTCTGGCAAAACAATGCTCAGACTTTTCTCAGGAGAAGGTCTCCAGATCCCAGGTAACCAGCTGCAGGAGGCTGCCTGTTTTCACCTGGAAAGGAACAGCATCTGCAAAGCAAGAGAAAGGAGCTCTTCAGAAAGCTGCTCTGTCTCTATCAGCAGGTTTTCATACAGGGTTTGTTTGGAGTTTCGAGTTTAAAATGGACGGAGAGAATGCAGCTGGAGGTTGTGACTGCTTTGCAAGGTTGTATTACAGGTTTCTGTGCACTGAACCACACCTAATGCAAATTTACCTGCCTGGCCTAGCCTTTAGGAGAAGGTGATGGAAAAAATTAAACTCTAAGCAGGGTTTGCTTCTGCAACAGGTTGGAATTTCAGGGAGATTTTTGTCTGGAACTGACTCATAATACAAGAGGATGTTTCAGTACAACTCTTCACCTACACACAGTTCTGAAACAAACCAATGCCATTCTGTCGGGCTAAATTCTGGTCATACATTTGCATACAGCATAAAACCCAACTGCTGCAAAAAACCCCGTGTGAGCTGGTGTGGGAATTTACTCTGGAAAGTACAGGAAACACGAAAACCTGGATCTCCTTCATGCGTAACTAATGCAAGTGCAAAGGAAGACAGACAAGTCCTGAATTCCAGGCTATTTCCTGGTCTTGACTCGGGGAGCATGCCCCACAGCTTGTGTGGCATTTCTTGTGTGCAGTGTGGGTATTTCTGTTAAAAAAAGCTCTGCAATGAGTTCTGATCTTTCTATAGAATTCTAAAGAACAGGGCTTGCTTAACGTACAGCTGTCAGCAGATCCTACACTCGCCTTCCTCAACTGTTCAACCTGAACGTACCTCTGTTTGTACATGGCAAGAAGTGACTCTCCAATTAATCACCCTTTGTGTCGTGGTGACACAGATACAGCTTTTGTTTTAGGAGACTACACAATTACCATTAGCCAGTCTCCAAAGCAAACACGCTCACCCCAGTTGCCCCTGAGAAAGCACAAGATCTATCAAAAAAAGATCGATGAACCAGCTGTTTGCCGCAGTGAGCTCACAGCTCTTCTCTATTATTCAGCTTTAAAGAAAGGAGGTTCTGTTATGCCTGAGCCCCCCAAAACAGAGCCATGATATACTTTTAGGAATCAGAATAGATAATTTAAGTGAAGACATCCTGACACTCACTCTCCTTGACATTGACCTGTTTCCACCTTGTCTATCCCTGACAATAGCCAACTTTGCAATGGTTTCACTTACATGAAAATATAAAATGATTGTGCTAATATTGTAATTATTTGATATTTGAATGCTGAATGTCCTGCTAAATATTTATATTTTAAAGAATAGATCCAACTGTCTACAGGCTAATGCATGCAAACAAGAGGAATTCATTTCTGTAGTACTTTATTCTTCATAAGCAGGGCAAGTACAATACTGTCATTCACACACTAGTCTATTAACCATCATCAAACTGCATTGATCCTCTTGCTTATCCTACTTATGTAGGAATTTCCAGTCCAGATAGGACCCAAACCTGCCACATAAGGAATGCTGCATGTGCAAGCTTTCTCGGTTTGGACTGGCAAACGAACTAAGATGTAAGTGGTTTGTGAACAAGCAGAGCATGCTAATCCTTCTCAAGTCCATTAAAAGAATCCCACCAAAAATGCCAATGGAAAAAGAGATTAGTGGCAACAAACACTGGATGTGACATTTGTTAGTCTTTAACTACATGCTGGAACTTCAGTATTCTGGAACCTCAATACCAAAATGATAGCGAGCTGAACTCCATGCATTTTATTCCCTGAAACTAAATAAATTAAGTTCTCAAGAGCCACCTGATTTCCTTCTGATTGCAGGACAGGGCTGATAAATCAGAATCTCTCTCATCTCCTTTTACACCACTGTAATTAGTGGCTTTATGAGATGTGGGCTGAACAGGACAACTGGCAGAGGTCACTTTCATAGCTGGTCTGTCAGAGATTAAAGTGATTTTACTATCTTAAGCTCTCTGAAATAGAAATGAACAACATTCATTCTTTGCATACACGCTTGCCAAACTCCTGACTTCCAAAGCTGGCAAATGTGCTCAGGCAGTCTCAGAAGAGAGAGTGAATTCACAGCAGTAGTGGAAAAATCTGAGACTTAAACATTTCAAAACACACCATCTTTACACCTGGGTCTTCAGCCCTCCACCTTGTAAAGGATGACAGTAATATGAAGCTTGTACAACTGCAACTAGTAATCCATGATCATCACTCACAGCTGGGCTAGCAAGCAGAGTTAGATTTGGCAGCATGCACTGCTGCTTCCCAGGGCAACATGACTGGGACAGAAGTAGGTCATGTAGCCCAAAGGAGAGGTAAGGAAGGGATACTGGTGCACCCTGCACTCCCTCAGCACTCAGTGCCACCTTCTCATGGCCCACATTGTTCAGTCCTTCAGCTTAGCAGCTTCAATTTCCCAGGTGCCTCTAGACTGACCTTCAGGAATCAGGAGGTAGGGATGTGTTTATCCTCCCCAGGGAGAACAAAAGCATCCATACCCCTCTCACCTGATGTAGTAAGCACATACTCTCAGGTCAGGAATTACTGCTAATAGATCTCAGGACTGCCACAGAAACAAATGGCTGCTTAAAACACGACCGTCAAAAGTCCATGCCTGGCTTTGGAGCCACAAAATTCTTCGTGGGCACTTGTGCTCATGCTTTAAGTCATGCTACATCCCAGCTGGGTGATGCTGCTGGAGCTGTACATAGAAACCAAGGCAGGCTGCCCAACTGCCAACAGTAGGAACCTGGAGTGAGCAGGGCTGTTGGACAAAATGACCTCCAGCAGCACTGGGCATAATTAGTAAAGGAAGGTTTTTTCCTTCAGGGTGCATATATCAGAAAACTCACCTTACAGTACTTGAGTTTGTCTGCTTTAGAGGTTGCTACAGGAGACAGAGGTTACATAAATGCCAGCAACAGGTATTAAAAACTAGAAAGTGAACAGGGAAGATGCTGATGATTCTTTATAGCTGCCAGACAACCGAACAGTCTATAGTGGTTTATTAAATTGAAAAAATAAAATAAAATCCAACTTGGAACTCATCTGAACACTAACTTACTGTGAATATGGTTAAAGAAATCCAGTTCTCCCACCATATCCTGGTTTGTACACCACCTCCATAAATTCCTAGATTATGGATTTTAGTAACCACCACCATTAAAGTAATTACATATCACTAAATATTAGATTTCCACATCACAGCATTCTTTACTTCAGTCGTGCAGACAGTCTTAAACACCATCTACTCTCAGGTTATTTGCCTTTCTGGCAGTGCCAGTCACCCTGCACCAGGGAGGTGGAAGTGGCTGGGAGTTCAGTGCTGCACACAAAACTGCAGCAGCCAGCTGGCTTCCCAGCAGACCCTTTCAGATACTTCTCATCTCTTGCTGCTTTTGCCTCAGCCAAATCTGGGTTTAGTAACACCAGAAACTGGGAAGCACTATATGCCTCCCCAGACTGCTTTGCTTGCATGTATTGCAAGTCAGATAGAGCAGATTCTTGATCAGTGGTCACCTCTCCCAAAGCAACAACAGAACTGGTAATGCATTTTAGACAGCAAGCATTTCAATAGAGCTATAGCACATAGAGGACAACTGCGTTACAGAAATTAACAATCCATAGTTTAGCATTGGAAAAATTGGTGCCAACCAATGAGTGAAGATCATGAGGAATGGATGAAAAGTGTGTTACCAGTGAAAGAAAAAGCACAGGTACTCAGTGTAAGAGGGAGTAAAAAGAATAAGAAAACAAACCTCAAAACAAAGGGGAGCAAGAATACAAGGAGTATGAGGAATGAACAGAACAAGCCTGCAATAAGCCATGGCTTTAAACTGAAGCTCAGAGGATGGGAAAGACATCAAACAGGCCAGAGAAGCAGGGTGGGGTGGAGTGTCTCGAGTCCTCTGTCTCGTCTCAGCTGGAAGGACTAGATACTAGTTAAGTTCTGTGTCAAGTGAGCTCACATTCCACTGAAAGCCATCCTAACACAGCAGACTTTTCATGTCCCTTTGATGCCAGAATTTCTTTCTGCATCTATTTATTGAAGTTTACTTCTACTAGTATTGAAATACACACTATTAACAGAACCAAACTGAAAGAAAAAGCACAGCTTACTTTAGCTACACAGTTTCTGAGTTTTAAAATTTTTGCCCATAGTTTTTAATTCTTAGACAGGAGTTGGTAGAAGCCATTTCTACATTTTTCTAGGGGAAGCAGAGATCTAGCTCATCAGGGTTTTAAAAGAGCTACAGGTCTCATGAAAGCATGACTTATCCAGGGTTGATACAGGAAGTCATGTGCTCACAAAGTGGCTTCAGATAAAGACGGAAGCAGAAGAAAAAGCAGGACAAGAAGAAACAGGAATCCTTTTGACTTTTCTCCCTTCTAAATGACCATGGTTAATGGCCTAGCTTCAGATCATAGCAAGCTATCAAAAATTCACTACTTACTAGCCACATACTGCTTCCCCAGTTTGCTACTAGACACATCATCACAAGCTAGCAACAGGGTAAAACTTACTGCACTAATCCAAGGGAAAAGGAAGGTATTGGACTGCATGTTATGTCACACTCACAAAGCAGAAGTTCTATTTATTTACATAAAAAATGGGGGGGGGGGAAAATGGGGGGGGGGGGGAACCAGGAACCATGCAGAACAGTGGACAGACTGCTCATTTCCTTCTCCCCTCTCAACTGGGATTAGACCTAATGGCAGAAGAATTAACTAGGTGCACACCATCAGGAGCAGCTTTACTTTGCTCACACAGCATATGAAAGCAAGCATTGTGTCAGTACTCACCTGTAATAACGTGACTGCAAGTAAGTGGAGCACACTGCTTTAGACACGTGGCTGGCTGAACCGAAGTCAATCACCTTCACTCTGTAGGGCTGGCGTGCAGGGTCCACCAACATGATGTTTTCTGGTTTCAGGTCAGCATGTATCAGACCCAAGCTCTTCAACTTCATCAAGGCAGTAGCCACTTGCTGCAGAATTGGCCGGATGTATTTCAAGGGCAATGGACTGAATTTATTTTGCTTTAAGAAATCATATAAGTTCTGTTCCAGCATCTCAAATACAAGGCATGTATGATTCTTGTGTTGAAAGCACTCGTAGGAGCGAACGAAGTTATATTCATCAGCATTCTCACTGCTCAAGCGAGAGAGGATGCTCACCTCTATCTGGCCCTGCCTAGCGTAGGAAGGATGGTTTTTCAGGATTTTGATGGCTACAATCTCCTTTGTGCTACGCTTCCAGCATTTTGCTACCTGCCCGAATGTCCCCCGGCCCAGGAATTCCAAGACCTCATAGCTGTTTGTCATAGAGCACAGGATCTCATGCTGGACCAGCTGATAATCACCTTCACCACTGGAACTGCTGCTTTTAGTGGTTACCGTGGTGGTTGTGGCCGCAGCACCCACCGCAGGTCTGTTTTGCAGCATGAGAGGTGGATGTTCCTCAATTATCTGCACACTACCGTTGCTGTCAACCTCTTCACTTTTCCTTTTTAATCCACATTTTTGGTATGGTTCCAGTAAAGAAAGGTTGCTCCTACGTGTTAGGGTTTGGCTGTTCTGGAAGGACGCTGTTGCACTGCTGCCTGTGCTGTCAGCTGCTGTAACTGCAACGTGTTCAACTGAAGGAGCAGGGAGCAGGAGGTTCTGATCGTAAGCAGGGATGCTGAAGTTGGCTACCTGATGAGAGGAGCTTGCTTGTCCTTGAGCTGCTGGGAGGTTTTTGCTGTGGGTATAATATGTGTCACTGCTGCTCTGTCCTGAAACATCCCAGACAGAGAGCTCCACTTTCAGTTTCTTGGCACTGCAGAAGGCACTCGAGGATACTGACGGAGAGGAGAACACCTGCAGCTGTGAGGCCATACCTGAAAAGGGAGAGGAGAACTTGTTACGACTGCTCAATGGCAGCAGGTTGCGATAGAATGAGATCCTCCATCTGCACAAGAAACAGAGTGACAAGTACTTTTCTAAGTACCATATGGTGCCTACCACCTAGGAAGGTGGCCTTTTGAACTGCTGATCCTAAGGGCATCCACAGAGCAAGATCTACAGTGGAATAACAGCATTTTACCTCACTGCCTACAGCATAAGAAGCAGACAGCTCTTTAGCTTTCTGAAGGCTAAAGGATCCTGACATGAAATAGGAAAACAGTGTGGAGAAATGGACGACTGTACGGAAGTACGAAGATACCACAAAAATTAAGATCATACCCTGCCTCTATTTCCCCTGAAGTGTGAAAATAAACCCAAAACGAACCGAACGTCCAGCTGGTAACCGCGGTGGCATTGTGGGGACAGCGCACCCCGTGGGTAACGTACGACACGGAACGCCACGACTTGCGGATGAAGACGAGGAACGCACCGCCAGCCCGCTCGTCCGACCC
>NW_009940514.1:0-4598 GCF_000696875.1 Nestor notabilis
GCTCTGCGTGATGAGAGCGTCTGGCTGGGACAGGAGAATCTTCCGTTAGACATTGTCCTGTCTCCAACAAGGCATCTCCCGGCGGTTCTGCACAGTCATAGAGTCATCACAAGATCCCAGATTGGAAGGGACCTGAAGGATAATATCGTCCAACCTTTCCTGGCAAAGCACAGAATCATCATTGTTTGGGAGGTTTGGGAGGGACCTCAGAGCTCATCCAGTTCCAAGCCCCTGCCACGGGCGGGGACACCTTCCACTAGAGCAGGTTGCCCCAAGCCCCTGTGTCCAACCTGGCCTTGAACACTGCCAGGGATGGGGCAGCCACAGCTTCTCTGGGCACCCTGTGCCAGCACCTCAGCACCCTCACAGGGAAGAACTTATTCCCAATATCTAATCTGAACCTACCGTCTGGCAGCATGACACAGACTCGATGGCCCAGAACAACGTCCAGTCAAATCTTAAGTGTGTCCAGTGCTGGGGAGTCCTCCACTTCCGTGGGGAGATTATTTCACTGGCTGGTTGTTCTCATTGTGAAAAACTTTCCTCTTGTATCCAGCAGAATCTCCCCGTCAGCCCTCTTCTTTTCCATGTGACTCCTCATAAAAAGGGAGTCCCCATTTTCTTTGTTGCCACCCTTTAAATACTTGGGAACTCTTTGCCTTGGAATTGTCTCCATCCCACAGCCTGGCAAGCTCAGCACAACTGCAGTGAGCCCTATGCAGGTTGGGGTGTCCACTGCCCTCCCTCCCCCTTGCCGCACTTCAGGAGCATTTACATCCACCCCAATCTTCAGCACATCATTCCTCCATCCCCAGGAGCTGCAGGCAGTATCGATGGCACCTTTGTGCCACAAACTGCTGTGGCACCCACCAGGAAAGTGGGTGCTGAGAGCAGCCGGGTTGCCAGGGTGTCCCCAAAACCAGGCTGTACCCAAAGCCACCACCAGGATCCTGGCCAAGGGACTGTCAGGTCCTTCCAGACTCTGCCACTGAGGATTTCCTGCCTCTTGAGACCGCTGGAGGATTAGCCAGTCTTGGACAAAGCAGGCTGGAATTAGGCAGCCTAAGCTATTCCTGCCGGGGTAAAACCAGCATGGAGCTCTCTCCCAGCTGCCCTCAATGGGAGCAGACATGGGAATCTGCCCCTGGATTTCCTCCAAAGAAAAAGCTTTGGAGTTATCTCCCAGAGGGGAGTTTTTTATTGTATTGAGTAGCTAAAACAAAACACAAAGAAAGATGGGATTAAATCCCTGGGGTGGGAGAAAGGAAGTGGAGCCATGATCCTCACTGTGCTTTGTCTTTATTGGTAATCCCATCAGGCAGGCATAGGGACAATTGTATTCTTAGTAACAACCAACCATGGCACTTCTCATCCCTTCTCCCATCTATTTCCTGGGCCTGCTCCTCAGAGCTGCTCTAGAGCTCAGCCACAGCATCCAGATGTTGGCAGCACCACAACACTGTCTGCTTCAGCATCTTGTTTGATGTGTTTGGCCCCTTTCTACTCCCTTCCTGCCCCAATCTACTCCTTAACTTGGTGAAGCTATCAGCTTCCAAAGGTTTGAGTCACCACATGGATGGAGTGGAAAAGCGGGAGGGGTATGACAGCCAGGACTGCTCCAGCAGGCTGATACAGAGGGTTATGAACAGCTCTGGAGCACAGTGAGGCTGAAATTCAGCTGGAGACAGAACCCGGGTGGGGAAACTCATGAGGCTTGGTCTTTGCTCCTGTGCCCATGTGGACTGTCTGGTTTAGGGACAAAGAGGGATTTTGGGCCACTGTGTCCTGCTGTGAGGGTGCTTTGGCCTCACACACAATGCACATGCTTGCAGTTGTCACAGTGCCCTTGATCACTGCCCACATCCAGAAGTCTTTTTCCCTGGCACTGTCCACTTTCCATGGGTCTTGGTTGGAAGCTGTTACAGGGTGTTTGCCTGCACAGGAATGCAGTGGCATTAACCCAGCACAGAGATGGAGCATTTCCCAAGCAGGATTTATCACATCCTGAGAACAAGACGCTCTGGTCCTCAAGGCTTCTTCTGAGGTCAGGATCACTGTGGGGGGAAGCAGAGCTCCAGCCAGAGGTGCCCATTAGCAGCTTCTGGCCCTGGGCCTGCAGCGATTCATGGGCATGCTGCTGGAATTCGTAGGAGTGGTGAGAACTGCAAGGCCCAGACACCTCTGACAAACAACACTACAGGTCTTGAGAGAAACAGCTAGGAGCATCAAGGACACAGCTGGAGGAGCAGCTGCTCTCACCAAGCTAAGCACATCCAGCAATGAGGTGGTGGAAACAGCAACACAGCTCAGCTCCCCACACCCAGACTTGGGTGAGAGCTTGACTCTCTGTAGAATGATCTGATGGGGATGATCTCCCAGGCAGAAACCAAGCCCCATGGGTCCTGTGGGATATCAACTTGTCCCTTCCATGGCTCCTCAGAGGCAGTTGGATGGAGTGAACTTGCCCTGACACTGCAAGGCTCCCACTGGGAGGGATGGAGGGTATTCCTAGGGTTCCTCCATCAATGTAAAGGCAAGATCGATGCCTCCAGCTCCCACCATGTAGCCACATGCTCCAGGTCAGGACGGATTCACACACTGGGTCACTGTGCAGGATGGATTCACACAGCAGGTCACCGGGCAGGCTCCCAGCCAGGGATCTGTTCCTTGGTGCTGCTGCCAGCTCGGGGACGAGCTGTGGAGAGGCTGTCTTGGGGGTCTCGGGGAGGACCATGCTATTGGTGCCCATCCCCAGTCCAGGGCCAGACTGAGCCCGACTGAGCGCGGTGCCCTCTCCCGGGAGCAGAGCAGCTCTGCACCGCAGGGACACGGCTCACCGGGAGCCCCAGCGCCGCACAGAACCTGCTGTTACAGACAGGGAAACGAAAGGTAACAGCTGAAGAGCTTGACCAACAAAGGGGGATTCAGGAGAGCTGCGATGACAACTGCTGCGGGACAGCGCCCGCCAGACGCTGTGTAAGAGGGACATGGTCGGCGCTGCTGACGGGAATGACGTGCGGAACAGCCGGGAGAGCACAAAAACACTGGATTTACCACGCTGCACGTTCCAGCAGTGGCTGTTCCGAGGTGCTCTGCTCACACCAGGCATCCCTCCCACCCCTGAAACAGGGGGTGGGGTGGGGTTGGTTCAATACCCCTCTCCAGCACTGCTGCAAGCCACAAATGGGTCTGCAGGACGCTGTGAGGAGAGCAGGGATGTGCTGGTTTCCAGCAGGACAGAGTCACACAGACCTCACCTGCTCCAGACAGATGATTCTGTGTGCCCAAGTACTCGAAGGACCCAACTCCCCTGACATCAAGCCCAGGCACAGTTGGGCCTTACAACTGATCCAAACTGAGGTTATGTCTGTGAGCACCAGCCATGCTCCCCCACACCAATACTACCTTTTCCTTGCCAAGACCAGTATCCTCTCTGCGCTGATGCCATCCCAGGCAGTGTCACTGTATTTACCCCTCTACTTCACCTGACACAAGCTTGGAGGTCACTATCCCCTCTGTCTGACTGTTCATTGCTTTTTCACACCCAGCCTTTTGCTAGCACTGATGCTGCTGTGATGTTCAGGGAGCTGGTTCAGCTCCCAAGGGGCAGAAAACCGACAGTTTCAGCTGTTGTTGACGGTTTTCCAAGTTTTGGAATCCCAGACTGATTTGGGTTGGAGGGACTTCAAAGCTCCTTCAGTTCCAACCCCTGCCACAGGCAGGGACACCTTCCACTAGAGCAGGTTGCCCCAAGCCCCTGTGTCCAACCTGGCCTTGAACACTGCCAGGGATGGGGCAGCCACAGCTTCTCTGGGCACCCTGTGCCAGCGCCTCAGCACCCTCACAGGGAAGAGCTTCTGCCTCAGAGCTCATCTCAATCTCCCCTCTGGCAGGTTAAAGCCATTCACCTTGGCCTGTCCCTACAGGCCCTTGTCCAAAGCCCCTCTCCAGGTTTCTTGTAGCCCCTTTAGGCACTGAAGCTGCACTAAGGTCTCCCTGGAGCCTTATCTTCTCCAGGCTGAACAACCTGATCTTCAGAGGAGTTGAACATCAGCAGTGGTGCAGCACAGACAATCCTCTGCATTCCCACTTGGGTAACCTCACCCTGTCAGGTATCCAGTAGCAATTAAAACATCAGTATGCTGTTCTCGTTGACCTGAGGTATTGGATTGCAACTGTCACACGAAAAGGAAGATGAGCAGATAAATTAGGGGGATAAAAACAAATCACAGAATCATAAATTATTTAGGTTGAAAAAGACCTTTAAGTTCATCAAGTCCAACCATTCTCCAGCACTGCCAAGGCCACCACTAACCCATGTCATAGTACAAGGCTGCAGTGGCACTGAAGGAGGTACCAGCAGTACCTGGAAATGTGGAAGAAAAACGGGATTATCTTGAGGCTAAAAGCACACAAAACCACCCCTCCTGGGAATGAAAAAATCAAAGAGACAGGTTACAAAAGCACTTCTACAATGGCTTTACCCAGCTTTGAGCCACCAGTCATGCTGTTTTCTGGAATTGGGTGTTGTTGAATGCTACAATATAGTGATATATTTCAGAAGTCTCCAGGCTGCTGTCCCACACTCTTTTAGGTTT
>NW_009940514.1:4621-15737 GCF_000696875.1 Nestor notabilis
CTGGTTTCAACAAGCTCACTAACCAAATAAATGAGGGGTTTTTCCACTTTCCCAATCCAGGACAGGGAAGGGTCAAAAGCACTTGTCATGGTCTGGTAACAAAGCTACAGACACAAACCTTCTCCTGATGGCCCCAGCAGCTTCCAAAACATACCTCATCACAAAGATACACTAATCACACATGAAAAAGAGCTGAACAAGTCCCCAAAGCACCCCTGCAGCTGTCACTGAACACCACTGAACATACTGCAGTGCTTTGGGAAGCAGAGGTACACATGTGTGGGGTTATTCCAACTCATGATATGAAAAAAAAAAAGTGACTAGACAACCGGATAATGCAAAATAATCAATTTTATTTCAAATAAAAAGCAAAACCACAATAATCCAAACAAGACAATTAAGAGTATTCCCAGCTCTGCTGGATGGGTAATAAAAGCAGCTAAGGGCAGTAGCAGGGCTTGGAGTGTGACTGTCAAATGAATCTCTAAGCTCTTTCCTTCCCCCCTTCACAAGGGGGATGTCAAAAACCTCTGGGTACAATTAGCCCACACAGGCATTTCACATTGGATTCAGTCAACAGTTGTGCTTCCTGCCCCACGATGGCTGGGGACTAAGGGAGGAAAAGGGTCTGGGTTAATCATGAAAGAGGTTGCTGTCTGTCTTTTAAGCATTTGGAGAGGCTTAATGTAACTGAGAAGACAAACTGCAGCCAGCACAGCCCAGCTGGGAAGGGAGGAAGCTGTGCTCGTGCTCCCACTGCACTTGTGCAGAGAGCAGGTGCTGAGATCCCCATGCCTGTTGTCCACATGTACAGTTCTAAGGGGGTATTTATTCCTTTACTCCTGAACTGTCACAGCAGGCAAGCCTGTACTGGGTACCAGAGGGCCAGAGCTCACAAACATCTTTAGCTTCCACCAGAGCAGGCAGGACAGTGACACCCATACAAACAGGACAATTGGAAAGCACCCAGTGCAAACCCAGTGGGACACTCAGCCTGTCCCTGGGGAGCAAGCAGGAGCAAGTGCCATCAGGGGCTGAGGGAGAGTGGCTGCTGCCTTGGGCTCAAAGAAGTGAGGGCACTGGACCATACCCAGGGGTTCTCCAGGTCACAAAAGCAATGGTGTGGGATCAAGAGACATGGACGCCCCATGAAGCACAAAACTGGAGAAGCGAGAGCACCAAATCCCCTCTCCCCAGTCAGCCTCTCACAAGCACAGAGCTAGGCACAAGGGAGCACAGTTAACTTCATTCACCCAGCCTGGAAGGAGGGCTTGGGAAGCACCAGCTCCCTCCTTCCTCTAAGGCCAGTGTAACTGCCTCCCTGCTGAGAGAGAATTTAAGTTAGTCCTATTTTAAAAAGCTCCTGATCTAGCAGGACCTCCTGTTCGGAGCAGGCCATGAAATGCCAACAGTCAAACTCTGGTGAAAACAAAAAACCTTGTTCTGCTACTATTTATGTACCACAGAGCAATTCTGGAAGGGCCAGCACAGAACTCCTCGTGGCCAAGAGTGCTGAACAACAACATCCCCAATGTTTTCTGCTACAGAAAGGTAACACCAGGTTAGGAAATCTCAGGTTGCTTTAGATGCCTGGAACAGTTTTTGTGGGAGAAGGGCTTCAAAGCATCTTACACAGTAACTACATTTCAGCCTCACAACACCCCTGTGAGGTAGGTAAGGAAAACCTCATCTAATAAAACAAAGACGGAAGCTCACCCATTCAGCCGAGGCTCGAGCCAGTAAGTGGAAGAACCAGAGATCCCAGGAGTCTCAATTCCCAGGTAGCCTGAACAGATACACCTTTGTTTTGTATCAGGAAGTGCCTTGTGGAGCAGCCAGTATAGCGTTGCTGGCATCACAATGCCTGCAGTCCAATTCGAACACACTGCTTCCTGTGAGTGATGTCAAACACAGGCTTCAATCTGAAATTGTTGTATTTCACACCATGGAAGAGTTCATAGGCTTGGAAGAAACCTTTGCACTCTGGATCTTCCCACTGTGCTTCTGGGGGTAGAGGTGTGGAAGGTTTGAAGACTCTAAAACTGAACCCTGAACACCAAAAGCAACTGCAAGCTACAGCATGAGCCCTCTCACTGAGGTACTACCCTCCAAGCCATGAAGAGGGGATTGGGAAGCTCTCCAAGGGCTCCCTCACTGTGATAGAGCTGAGACTTCTGAGCCCTTGCCCTCCTCCAGGCTCCCACCTTCTTCCAGAAGGCGGCAGCCTCAGCGTGCTCTGTCTGAGAAGACATGCACTGTGCATGTTCAACCAGGCAGGGAAAAAGGCAACCTTGGCCAGAAATGTCAGGAGATTGGGAAGTTTTCTGTTTTAAAATGAAATAATCTTGTGGAAGAACCTGCGGCTGTCTACGGAGGAAGTGTGATCATTTAAGCCTGGCTATCACAGGAAATTCAGCTAAGGAGTGTACCAAAACCCTTCTCTCTCTCCTTTTCCCCCACCACCTCACTTTTCCTACACAAAATGACTGGCACAGAAGATCCAGAAATAGATCCTGACAAACTCTCCAAAAAGGGGGAGAATGTTTAAATAGGAAGAGACGAGGTAAAAAACAGATCAGGAAGACCAGACAAGCAACTTCCTGGGCTCTATCAAACCCGACATGTGTAAGCATGTCACAGTTAAGGCTGCCACTCTGCTGTTTAACTCTGCTACCACTGCCAGGACACCACTGCATGTTTACAACACACACACTACTTCTGCTTTCAAGTTTCCTCTCCCAAAGAGCAGATGAAGAGATCTAATACCCATCTCCTGGGTGTCAGGAGAACATCCAAGGAAGCCTCTCAACCCAGCCACCTTCTGGCTGTGCTGCTCAGATGGAGGAAGATTTCCTTGCAGCTCTCCTTCAGGCAGACAGATCCCTTCACTGACACTACCAGCACAAGCCCCACCTAGAATCACCCAGCAGCTCCCAACAGATCCCTTGGGGATGAGAGCTTTACCTGGGATAATACAGATGCACCTACACAGACATAAGCAACACACTGCATTTTTAAAAAGCATAAAACAACATGTCCCCCTCTCAGTCCTTTCAATTTGGCACCACAAGTTCTGCAAACGTCTGAAGCCATAACCTCAAAGAAAAGTCATTTACGCGTGTGAACTGCACAGGCCTGGGAAAGCCCATGGCCCTGTCACTGCTTGGTATTTAAAGCCCAGCAACTGTTATCATTCAGTCAGACTTTGTCAGTTCTTGCCTAATGTTAAACATCCCACCTGCACCTAAAGGATTGTGATTACTGGCAAATGCTGACTCTTCCCTCCAGTTTTTGCTGTGCAAGAAACTCCAGGATTCTCCTGCTCCATTGAGCTTCCTACCACAAGGTGCTAGTGCATCTTTGTCACCAGTCATCAGAACAGACACAAAGCAAAAGTAAATGGACCGTTGCTGGTTAAGATGTTGCACCTTAGACGTAGATTAAGACCATAAAAGATACTTCAGGTTGGTGGTCACCTCCAGGGAAGTCACTTCAGGGTTTGGAGCATTCATCCCAGCTCCCCTTCCTGACATTGTGGTGTGAGATCCGCCAGACGTTCAGATAGGCCAAAAGGGCTGGTGTTCCTTTCCTCAAGTGTCCAGGACAACATGTAAACATACGACAGTGTCAAAACAAGGCAGGTTTTTCCACTTACCCGCTGGTTTTAAAAAGAGTTCTTTAAAAACTGACCATTGTCTTCCTTGCCAGTTACGTGAACCATTAAATACTCGGCATGTCCTTACCCAAAGGTGGGTTTTTAGTGCACTCACTTGGGGCGCAGAGGGGACAAAGCATTGCACAAGAACGTAGAGTCAGGGCATTCCCCATAGAAGTTATTAAGGAGCCAACCTTTGACAGCACATAATGAAGACAATGTCTGGATTGAGGAAGTGTGACAAGAACTTAAGGACTGTGAGGAACAGGAGCAGAAGGGGGTAGAACAGAGCTGGCTGGCTGGCTGCTAACAGAGAGTCGATGGGCAGCTGCCTCTAGGCGGGTGGTGGCATCTCTCAGGGGTAGCTGCGGCCTCCACAGGATTCCCTAATCCTGTTAAAAGAAGAACCAGGCAACAATAAGAGAAACCATAAAACTACTTGAAGGTTTTCCACTTGAACAGAAAGGCATCAAAACCTAAGTCTTGCTTGATGATTCCTCATCTTCAACTGTTCACTATTCATTTGTGCCCTCTGAAGAGGACAGTCAAAATACTCCACCTTTCCCACTAAATAAAAATAAAATACCTTATTAAAAGAGACAACTAGGAAAAGTAATAAAACTGTTTATTAAATAAATAACCTCATTTTAAAAAAGCTATCAAGAATCTTAGCTTTGAGCAATTAAAATAACTCATGGAGGGAATATACCACCACTGGCCAACTGCTTTATGTTCTGTAAGGATTCCCTTGCTCTCCATCCCTCTGTCCTGATGAAACACCCTGTATGAAGTCTGCCAGCTCTGTCTTGTATTCTCTTTTGCTTGTTTAAAGCCAACAGTTGCCATGGGGTCACCTGGAGGAGCTGCGCTCTTTGCTCACGCAGTCATCCTGGGAAGTTGTGTCACCGTTCCCCATCATGCTGCAGGTTCTCCTCTTTTTCCTCCGGTGCATCATCCCCTCTGTCTCAGAGCCAGAGTCACACTGAAGGATGAAGAGATGGAAACAGAATTCAGAGAAACCTAGAACACTATTTGTGCTGTGGAATTTACTTTAAGAGCTACCTCAGCAACCCTGAATGATCAATACCCAAAGAATGTTCTATTTCAGGTTAGACACATGAAGTTTTAAATTAAGCATTTAAAACTCAGGAACAGGTATGTTCTTAGATTTCATCACTGACTGGTATGGGGCAAGACAATGGATGCATTCATTCTGGCTCCTAGAAGGACATACTCTTCCAAGTAAGAGCAGACTTTGTGCCTTCTGAAGGACACAGATGCATAGAAATGTCCCCTGTCATAAGTCACAGCCTCTGTTTTGGAGCTTGTGCCCCCTCCCCATTTTTAGAAAATTCATTTTACAGCCATTTTACACAGTATGGCTTACCTAAATGAGTGACAGATTTGTACAGAATATAAATATAGATCAAACAAACCAAGTCCATTTAGCAACACAAAGAGAGGCTTCAGCAAACGAAACCTGTGAAAACCACAGGCTCCTCCACCATATAGTCTTGTTTAGTTGCTTTCTACTAATTTCTTTCATAAGACACGAATATTAGGATAAGGACACTTAATCAGGTATGGAATAAACCAATATAACTGCAGGCTATGGATCAACTTGTGTGGTAAAAAGCATTACCTCTGAATCAGAGTCTGAGGAGCTGGAGCTTGAAGAACTGGAAGAATCACTAGAACTATCAGAAGCAATGCCAGTAGATTCCTGCAGGTCAACTGAATCAGCCAAGGCTGCCAAGTCAGGATGCTCCTGCTTTAGGATCCTAAATACAGTTAAAATTTCAGGGTTAGCTTTGAACAGTAACACTGCATGTAAATGAACAGGGTATTTTAGGGTTTTAAGCAGAGAATATGAGAAGAAAGCTACTAAATCTCTTACCTGTACCATTTCCGTGACAGTTTGGGTCTCCCTCTCACTGTCTTGTGCCACACCACAGGGAAGTTGGTACAGCTGGCAAAGTTTTGTGTGATGGCAATGGTTGTGTCAAGATTGAGAACCACATGCCACCAGCCACCTAGAAATACACCACCAATGACCATTCCTGCCTAGCCAGCGGAAAAGCAAGCTCAAGAACAGCCCTGAATTTCCCATCACACAGGTGAAAGTAACACCTTTTCTCCCCAACCCAGGTGAGTTTGACATCATGTTGTTCTTCCTCAGTACTTGCTCCAGTGCTTTACAGATTCTTGTTACAGAAGGCTGCTCAAAGGTCTGCCCAAATTATGCAGCTCACAAACGGCACTGAAGATCTGACCTGACAGCAACACACTGACTGCTGACAGCTTAACAGCAAGAAACATATAACCCAGACTGCACAGAGCCCCGTTTTGTTAAGCTAGAGAGCACTTTCCATGCTGATCTAGTAGGGTTCTTATGACTACAGACTAACCTTTCATTTAAAAATAGATGCAAAACTGCTTCTCCACATAGATAAAAATAGATAGTGGTGTTCTTACAACCCACTGAGACCTCAAAGAAAGATTAAGGAATCAGTTTAATAGAACCTGACAGCTACAAAATCTTAACAGAAGGTACACTGAGGAGTTACTAAGAAGTGCCAAGACAATCACAAGGCACTCTTCAAACATGAAGTCAGCTGGATGCGAGAGATGAGCAATGCAGATAGAAGCTGAATAAGACAATGCAAGATGTAGAGGTTAGAACTGGGCACTGAGAACTCGCCCTCTATATCCATGAGCCACCTTCACCTCCCAGTTACAACGGGCACACAGAGTGCAGCCACTCAAAAAGAATGGCCTCTTTATTGGCTCTTGCTTTAGCTTTTGATTTCAAGTGCAAGATGAAGCATAACCACAGGGAGGTGGGTGGAAGGTGTCAGTGCCTTGAAGTAGCTCTTTCCTCACAGCTAAGAAAAATTCCTCTGCAGTCCCACTACCCAGGCTACAAAATTCAGTCATGGATTTGTGAGAGTGTATATAAATGCAAACATTTTTGTCCGAGAGCTCCTTCTACTCAAAAACCTCTATTATTTTATACCTTGATGGTTTCCTACTCCTGCAATCTTGTTGAAGTTCACAGTCCTGTGATGCTGCAACTCAGGCCCCACTTGTTTTGTCATCTGTACCACACACAATTCTATGCTACAGGCCATATGGTTTAAGTAACTGAATAGTCCCAAAATGTGCATCACAATATATATCCCTTTTGAAACAGCTCAGAATAGGTTTCTTCGTAAGAGATGGGTCATATAAGAAAGCTAAAATATTCTTATGTCTCCTACACATAGAAGTTAAATATATGCTTTTCTCTCTCAGATTTCTTCCACGATTCTATGATTTCCTTACTGGAGAGAATTGTCCATACCTGGCACAAAGACTGTCTCTCCTGGCTTCTGCAGGATTTCCAGGGGTTTGAATTCAGGGGGCCAGGTGGGGAGCTGTGTCCTGGGGTAGATGACATTGAACCAAGTGATAGCCTCGTCCTGCTGGTTCCCCCCCTCTTCTCGCGTCACTTTGATCAGCTCCCTGGGGGTGCTGGTAGGGAACAGGCACCAGCGTTTGTGTCCCTGGACTAAGGCATTCCATGCACTAGTTCCCAAGGGATCAATGTGAATTCCTGTTCCAGAACGAGGTGGGCCCATCACAAACCATCTGCAGGAGGGGAAAACAAAATCCTTTAGTCACAGAGCAAGTAAGTAGCTACCTTCTCTTCATGTTAGACAGAAAATTCCAGTTGTTCATTTCACATCAAGTTGGAAACTGAGGTCATTACAGCTCCTTCATTTACCTTCTTGAGATTGTTAGGCTCATGCTACAGTATAAAGATGAGCTTAACCTAGAAACCCACAGGAACTGGGACAAGAACGACTCTGGGACAAGAAAGTGAAGATAGCTTTTCATATTTCATAGCTGTATTTTGTTTTAAATAGTGCTACAATGAAATGCATAGTGGTTTCAAGGTTAAGGCACAACAGACTGTGTTAGGTTTCTTTCTGTGCAGGGGGAGCCTCCTAAGCCTGGGTTTTCCTAAATTCTCTGCTCAAACAGATCCAGAACTGCAGAACAATGAGGACCAAACAAAAGGCACTGCAAGTAAGGAGCAGAGCAAAGTTATGCAACCCTGACCTCCCTCTATGTCTTCTGTTCATTTACAACAGGCTTTTCATTCCAGCATTTAACTAGATGGAGCTTATTCTCCAGTGACCATTCAGGATTTGGTGTGTATATTCTCATTCCCCATTTGCAAGGTTTATTTCTCCCAGTGGAAAACTTGATGTACGCTACATGTTCAACAACAGCAGCACTTCCAAGTAGCTCATTTGCCCTGGTACAGATCTGGCATACCAGGTAAAGCATGAGGTGACTTAGTACCAGGCAGCAAGAGGGGGGAAAAAAAGGCAAGAATTGTTTAATGGGCAGCAGAGAGGGTAGAAACTGAAGCACCAACAAGCCAACCATATACTGGGCTGCATCAAAATGAGAGTGACCAGCAGGTCAAAGAAGGTGATCCTGACCCTTTAATCCGCTCTTGTGATACCCCACTTGCAGCACTGGGTGCAGTTCTGGTGTCCTCAACATAAGAAGGACATGGAGCTGTTGGAGAAAGTCCAGAGGAGGCCATGAGGATGAACAGCAGCTGGAGCACCTCCTGTATGAAGACAGGCTGAGAACATTGGGGCTGTTCAGCCTGGAAAAGAGAAGCTGTGTGGAGACCTCAGAGCAGCTTCCAGTGTCTGAAGGGGGCTACAAGGACACTGGGGAGGGACTATTCATCGGGGACTGTAGCGATAGAACAAGGGGTGATGGATCCAAACTGAAACAGAGGAAGTTCAGGTTAGATATAAGGAAGAAGCTCTTCCCTGTGAGGGTGCTGAGGCGCTGGCACAGGGTGCCCAGAGAAGCTGTGTCTGCCCCATCCCCGGCAGTGTTCAAGGCCAGGTTGGACAGAGCCTTGGGTGACATGATTTAGTGTGAGGCATCCCTGCCCATAGCAAGGGGATTGGAACTGGTTGATGTTAAGGTCCTTTCCAACCCTAACTATTCTATGATCTCTCTGTTACGTTGCTGACAGGCAGGCGATACCCAACTAGGAGTTCACAGGTTCAGAAAAGCTCCATCTCCCCTTTCCAATGCAGGTGTGCATGAAGCTGGTTTTCAAGTGTCATTTTCTAGCATCGACTGTAGGACTAAGTTTGGTTATCAAGCTGCACTCTGTCTACTTCGCAAATGAGCCATAAAAGGTATGAAGTAGCTGTTTGTCATTTCTATTATCAATTCACTCTTTAGATTCACATTATCCTTGGAAAGCTAATTAAATCACAAGCAGAAGAGTCAAAACTTTTACTAAGAACCAGAAGAAATTAAACACAAAGATGTGTCTGGTACACAGACAGATACACTGTTCAGGACGTTTCTGACTATAACCTGAAACTATACAGTTAGAAGATTTAAAAACCCTTATTTAGCAACAGTATCATTTATCAGCAACTTCCTCCAGGCGTTTCATTCACAATGAACATTTTCCAGCTTGCCACAAGACATGACATGTACCATTAAAAGCTTCACAACCTATAGCTTCAATCTAAAGAGCAAAAATAACAAACCCCATCAACCCCCCAAACTAAAATAGCTGCTGCAGTAAATGTCTTCCCAAAATTACTGGCTTCATTTTAAAGTGGAAAAATTCCAATAAAGGTGCTCTAAACAGCACGAGTTCTTCCTTTAAGATCCATATACTGTCACTCACCTCTCAATCCAGAGGTCAATCTGTGCAGTTTATCTCCTGCTCATATGATTAGGAAGCACCACCCTCTGTTGGATTTCCAATTATGCTCTTAACTACTGGATGTTCTTCATCCATTTTTGTACCTAGATGAAACCCGAAACTCCAGGAGGCACCAGTGTGCTCTCTTGCATCACTCATCTCTTAGAAAATTATAACAACATCAAAGAAACCCACATTTTCCAGAAAAAAATACAAGAATTGTGAACAAACTCACAAGCAAGGAGCTCAGCCTGTGCCTGTAGGTGGGGAAGGCGTGGGGGGAAGGAGAGAGCAATCCAAGTGAGTCACATCCATATTATCTAGTCCACCTAGATCTTGGAGAAATGACTCCGAGTCCTTTAAGTGTATTCAGTTTCTACTAGCAGCTACTCCTGGTGTGCTTTTGCATTTGCTCACAGGATTGTGTGTTCTTAGAAGTGAATTATAAAAAGCGTCTGTTCCAACATTGTAAAAACACCTACTTCAGTGATCTTAAACAGCACCAGTTTCATGCTTCTGGCCTGCAAAAGCACAACTGGGCTACAGAAATGTGACATTGCAGAGAAGAGAGAGCACCATTATTATTACCTGTTCTATTTTATTTAAAACACCTTAATTAAAATCCCACATCACAGCCTCATGTCACTCAAAGGACAAGGCATTACTGGATTATAATGTCACTGAAGTCTTTAATTACTTGGGAGGGTTCAGCTTATGCTCATGCTGCTGTGAAGTGTTACATTAACACAGAAATCGCTTTTGTATCTAACGGCCCAAATACAAGGTTGTTGCATTTGAATTCAGGAATTCAGTGTCATTTCAACCCTTTTCCAATGAGCCACCAAAAAAAAAAACCCCAGAAAACTCCCAAAAACACAAAAAACCCAGGAGTTGCAAAGACTACACAGATGTGAACTACTGTTCTCTCAAAATCATCTGAAGGGGAGCTAAGAACTAGTCTCCACACTTCATACTAATCAGCTTAAGATTTTTACCTTAAAAGGATTCACTCATAATTAAACAGAATTCCACACTGCACATAAACCACTGGCGCAAAACCCAGGAGCGAGTCCTGAGGTGCTTCAAATTTGAAAGCCTGAAGGCACACACAGCAAGAAAATAATCTTCAGAACTTCCAGGAACTATGCAATCTTTGAAAAATCCAAGAAGTGAAGGAAAATGTTTAATAAAAAGAAAAATAACCCAAAGACATAAACTTGTAGTGACACTGGTGGCAGAACCAGGAACTGATGAAGAAATCTGCCCTTCCATGCCTCTGGGTTATAGATGTATGCTCATGTCAAAGGAGTGGATGTAAAGCTACCATTTTGTTCTATATAAAATAATCATACCTATTCAGGAACAGCTGATGAGATGGAAAAGACCCAGTTCTATCTTGCTGTCACTTTACTGTACCTGTAAGGTGGCCTCCGTTTCTCCCCTGCATACTGAAAGAGATCATCGGTGAAGAATTTGGGTACTTTATAGTCCTCCAGGAGTTTCCTGCGCTTGGGATGCTCTCCATAACTGCTGTCAAAGATGTAGAGTGGGCTGTCATCACGCGTGGTTTCCATATACTCGATGTAGTATTTCATCTTCATCTTCACAGAATAACCGTCATTGTCCTCCCCACATTTGAACTTCTGGTTCCTATATTTGCGTTTCAGCCGCTCCAGAGTCCACTTCTCCTGGGCAGACCAGCCCACCTGAGCATTCAG
>NW_009940514.1:15768-16602 GCF_000696875.1 Nestor notabilis
CAGGCTTGTAAGGCTTCTCATACCGCTCAACAAACTCCTCCACTGTTAGCTGGAGTGCATCTGCCCTCTCCACATTATCCTGTGAAGCCAAGAGGAACACACAGCAGACATTAAGACGGACTGATGTCCTAGAACCATGCTAAGTTAGTGTGGAGGAGCTTCATGGTCACACTCTGCTCCATACACCGTGAGGGTATCAAGCTGTTTGAGTGTTATTTTAAGCTCCCCGACGCTGCAGCCCTATTTCTCATGCACACACGTCCTTGCACATACCAGTAACACCAGCACCCTGGAGCCGTTTGGCACTCCTCCCACCGAGGTAAGCCCCAGGTGGAGGGACCACCTCTGTCGCTTGGGCTGACACATGCCCGGCCGCATTCACCCCCTCGCTGCCCCCGAGGCCCTGAGAAAGGCTCCTGGGAGTTACGAAAGCTCCCAGCACCGGGAGTGCCCATCCTACCCCGACGGGGCCTGGCGCTCCCCGCACTCCCTGCCACGTGGAGGAATAAAAAGCCACGGGTGCTGCTGACCTCCCGCTGCACATCCCAACCTTCTTCCCCAGGGTCCCGGCACCCACAGGGCGCACCCCGAGCTTTGAAGCAACCCCAGCCTCAAGAAAAGGCCCTTTTCCCTTGTGGTTACCACCGGAATTCCCGCAAAAAAAAAAGCTACTCCTCCGCCACAGAGCTCCCCAACCGCCTTAGGACTCACTCACTTATAACCCCCCACTCCCCTTAGGCCTCCTTAACCACCTCCCCCATTCCCCTCAGGATCCCCTCCATCATTTCCCCCATTCCCCTAAGAGCTTCCCTAACACTCTCAGGCCCCCATCCT
>NW_009940515.1:0-19044 GCF_000696875.1 Nestor notabilis
AGCCCGGCGGCCGCAGCAGGTTGTGGGTCAGGTACTGAATTAAACACGTAAAACTGCGTATAGGCACATGGTCAAGGCGACAGGGATTCACAAGATGAGGAAGGCATGCACCAGTTGTCTTCCTTCAAATGGATGCACGCCTTCCTCCTGGCGGTAGGGCCTGGCGGGCGGGTGAACGGCTGGGGGAGGTAACGGACACCAGCGCGCACGGCTGTGGAAGAAAACAGTTCGAGGAGGTCATAAATTAGCCCAAACAAGAACATGCAGTTAACTGGAAACACCAAACACGTTCCCATGTCCTCAACTAACGGATTTCCACGGAAGGGTAAACCGAGTGGGGGTATTTCTCCCCAGGCGACCCTCAGAGACCACTCCTCAAGATTACAGCTCCTGTGCCACGGCCTTGTCTGCCCAAATTACCATATGCAAAAGCAACGGGAATTGGGTGGGCATTTCACAGCATTCTAACGAATGTGCGTGTAATGAAGATACACGAGCTGTGACCTCTCTCTTTGATGTGTGTGACAGGCGGATCGATCCCCCGTGCACCCGGTACGATAATAAAGTCATGTCGGTTTCTAACCTGCCGTTCTGGTTTATCGTGGTGCCAAGTGACCATGTCCCTCCTAACAGCAGTGTTCCCACCTGGTAGTTAACAGGGTAACTCGCGCACAGTTGTTTTCACTATGGTCTCATTGAAATGGATGTGCCTGTAGGGCGACTGTGCAGCTACAGTTTGTGAAGCTGCCTCGAAAAGGCTAGCCCTCTTCCAGAGAAGTTTAACTTCTTTATTTACAGTAGTAAAAGGACGAGGCGTTGTCTCTAGTGCAGTTGCCTTTCCCCTAGAGTGGAGTGAGATGATGGGCACCACAGCTGGGTTCGGGTTTCCTGGTGTGTAGGGGACCACCATGACAGGCACTAGTCTCAGTGCAGGGTGTCACAGAGTTACTGGGAAAGGAGGAATGCTGGAGCAGTGCCTGCTTAGCATCTTGGAGAGCTCATGTGGGACAGCCCTGCGCTGCACCGACTATCCAGGATGCAGCTGCACTCTCACTTACCAGTGACACTACCAACACTTACCAGTTCTATCATTTATAGCAAACACTGCAGATCAGGAGCTGTGCTGGTGCAGTTACAACCCCTTCAAATGACCATACTGTTCAGTAAAGTCTGTTTAGATGGGATTTATCTTCCACCAAGAGGAATGCTGGGGCACCACTGTGGTCCCTACCTCCATGACATAGCAGTGAAGCTGATTCAAACCTGATTCAAACCTGAAAAATTTCTCAGGAGCATAGCTTTTTGGAAACATAATTTATGGCACATTTTGCTCTCCCCAAACCACTGCCATAAGGTTCACATAATAAATCCCCGGGACTATATTGTTAGAGTCCCCTGCTTAGCAATGAATGAATGTTTATAAATCCAGGAAGACTTTTTTTTCTGAAGTCAGTCTTCTGTTTCTTGTATTTTTAGCATTTTACCAGATCTCCCTTACCTTTCCTGGTAATCTTGAGCTGATGTTAAGACAGCTGGGCACCATTACTTCGTTATTAGTTATCCTTAGTATTTACGTCTCTCTAGAGACCTAACTATTTTGGTAGTTCTCCTCTTTATTTTGCAGTTTTTCCGGGGTTTGTGCATCCGCTAGAGGGGAGTATACACAAAGCATGCACTGATCTTGGTGTTAGGACTACGCCGCGGCCGGTATGAACAGGCAGGTTTAAGAATAGTTAGACTGCATTTACTGCAGGTGAAACTAATTTATGAATGCCATTTAAAAGTAGCTGTTAATAAGATATGAAATTAAATCAGAAAGAATCGGTGTGTAATTTTAGAATTAATTTGCTGTTGTAGTTACAGCTCAAGCACAGTATGAGGTCCCAGTCGTTCCTGCAATGTACTCCAGCAAGCCTGTAGGCTAGAAATCATGGCCAAAGCTAATTCGCGGAGCCAGAGAGGGCTACTAAAACAGGTGACAGTGGCCAAAGGGTCAGGAAGAGAATAAAGGATCCTGTGGGCATCACATGTCACACACATTTGAGGCATATGTATGCTCTGTATTTATTAGGCTGTGTTCTAGGAATAGTTGCATATTGATGTGTTAGAAGATTTTTAAATGGTTTTTTGCTTGCTAATGTGTGTGTAGCATACATGGCCAGTTTAATTTTATGCATTACAGTGGGTGAGGATCAATTTACTTGTCACATTGAAGTAAAATACACATGCGTATACACGTAGTTACATCCATATGCGTATGTCCCTCTGTCTCATCAGCTTATTTTCACTAAGTGGGGACAGCAGCATGCCTCCTGGTGCATGCAGGCTGCTCGCTGCTTTCAGGTCAGTGCAGGTGTGTGTTTGGCTGCAGCTTCCTCTCTCCATATTGAGCTCACAGAAGACAGGTTGTCAGTCCCATGCTGGACATGGACATGGGTGTAGAGAAAAGCTGAAGAAGAGCCTGCACAAGGCCAGCACTTGTGGAGACTTGCTTTGCTTTCTGTTCTGCTGAAGCCTTAAATGTGTAGTCTGCCTTTTTCAATCTGGAACTTTATATCTCTGTGTGTAGGCAGGATCAGCGACCATTAGGATCCCAGACCAGGTTTGCAGGCAGTGGAAAAAAGCTGACCTGTAAATTAGTAAGGCAGTATTTCCCCCACATATATCACTTATTTGACGGTGACTACACCAGTTTAAATTTGCACTGGTTGAGGTTTGCTCCAGTTTGACAGTAGTTGGCTGGAAGCTCTGCGGTGCACAAGCAGCAGGTGAAAAATGAGCAGGACAGCAGTTGTGCAAATTGTTGTAAAATTTTGTTGCCTTTTTTTCCCATATTTTACTAAGAGGCAGCAGATTGCCTTTCCTCACCACAGTGTTCGTAGCAGCACAGTGTAGTGCCTCTTTTAGAAGACTTTCTTCATAGTTCCACCACAAACATGAAATGCTTTGGAGACTGAGAAAACAAAATTGGAAATCTGGACCAGTGGATCCTAAGCATATTTTGTAACTTGGGATGGAATCTCTTGGAATGTTGCAGGTGCATTTTTGGGGCCAAAGTAAAGCTATAGTAAACTGGAAGAGGAATATAAAGATGTCCTTGGTAGCCTGGCGTTTGATACAGGGACAGCTGTGAAGCTGGATGCATCACAATGTCAAGTTCTTTAAAAAGCTTGGTGAATGACTTTGGTTTTGTTCTGGGTGGAAATGTTCACAATCCTCAAACCTCCAAAAGAAAAGTTTTGTCTGCTGAAGAGGCTTTAGTTGTTTGTACCTGTGACTGAGAGTACCTCTGTTGACTCTTTTTTGCCTGTGTTTGGATCGTTAATACTACTTGCTAGAGTGTCAGAATGACATTTTCCTGGTTGCTTTAATTTTATTTTAGGCCTGGGGAGAGAAGACAAAAAGTAAGGCCTCTTTCTGCTTAAATTCTTTTATGTTTGCAGTATTCGGAGGGCTCCTTTTCGCTTTGGCTTTTTCACCGTAAGACAAACAAATTACTGATCCTATCTTTTTTTTTTTTTTTTTTTTTGGTGGCATTCTTCTGTGTTGGATGATGATGCATAAATATTTAATGGATTTAAATTGCTACAACTAAGGCTGCATCACCTTCAGGAAGCCTGCCTGGCTGACCATCACCCCATATTATTCCCATTAGGCTGTGTTGCTTGTGGCTCTGATTCTTTCAGGATACGTGCTTAAATGTATTGCTCAGTCAACTCACATGTGTTGCTGGATCAACTCACTTATTTAAGGGTTTATATTTAGGCAAGTCCTTAAGTGCCTGGATGAAGTGAAGCCCTTAAAGGTTAACCTGTGGTCAGTTATTTTATTTAGTTACTTTACACTGCAAAGAAACATTGCTATTTACTATTTCTAGATCAAAATGAAAATCTAGAAAACGTGATTCAAGTGAAATAGGAATATTAGACTGTCATGATAGCACAAGAATTTTCCCGGTTGTTAGTTTTGATGTCTGCCTGTGAAGAAAACATTGTTTTTTCATAGGAGAACATAATTTTTTTCTTTGGTTTTTTTTTTTTTTCTCCCCAGAAACACACAGGGGGGAACTATATAACTTAAGATTGCACAGCACTACACTTTGGCTGGTACCTTAATACCACAACGTAAGTTGTAATTTCTAGATTGAAGATACGAAAGAACAAAGAAATGCAGAATGAATTATCCTCTGCAGTTCACTGGGATACATTTAGATGCAGTAACCTCTTCCTTCTACAGTATTGGCTGTATTTTGAATAAAGCTGCTGTGTTTCACAGAAGAATTGAAAAACAACAGTCTAAAGCAGCAAGCAAATGTAGAGATACAGGTTCTTTAGGCATAGTAAGCAGCAGGGGAGGGTGCTGTATGCATCTAATCTTTTCAGTCTTACTTCTTGTGTAACTGTCCATCAAGAAAAATACAGATCACTCATTGCTACAGAAGAAGGTCAAAGTGCCAGTAGTCTACAAGGTTATTTGCCGAGTAACAGACAAATGATCAATAACTTTTAAGGCCAGAGGCATTGGATAACTGCCTCTTGCATAGACGTCATCTGTTTTCCTTCTGTTGGAGCTAGGCATCTAGACATGTTTCTGAGATTTGCCAGTAACTTTTGGAATCTATAATTTATCTTTGCTTTCTTCGGTGGCTTGATTTGATAAGGTGTTCTGGCTTGGAGGAGGGAAGTCTATCTCCAGATACGTGTAAGTGTCTTCGTATTTGGTGATACAGATACAGCTACCTAGGTAGTGTCTTGAACATACAAGCTTTTTTAGACTTTAAAAATACAGCTAATTCTGTTCATGACCCCACTGCCAAATAACTGTCAATGTAACAGGAAATTCTGGTTCAGAAAGCAGAGCTGCAAAACTGGAACAAGAGCTAAGACAGAAACTTAAAAAGGCATAGACACAAAATTTATGGACAATGTTTTCATTTCAAACAAGAATATGCCTGTGCACAAAATGAACCAAAATTAACTGACATCATTAATCAACTTTTTTTCCTCCTCTGTCTAGGAAGCTCTTGGATCCATCTGAGCTTCCAGAAAAATGGATAGGTGAACGAAGTATGTTCATTACCCTTCTTTACAAACTTAGTATTGTAACATACCTGGTATTTTCTCATTAGGAGCTCAATCTTCTTCTATAAGAATTTATTCTGAGTGAATTAAAATGCAGTATCAATCAGCAACAATATGTTCTGCTGTAGATGACTGTGCCCTCCTCTTGGAAGACTCGACATGGTAGGACTTCTGTACTTTACATAGTGCACTCTGCTGTATGCCACCCATGTCTTCAGGCGTCTTTGCAGGCAAAAGAAGTAGCTTTAAAAGATTAAAGTCTTTAATCTTTTAATTAAGCCTTAAGCTGAAAGTAAACTGTAAAAGGCATTAGAGTAGAAAGATGGACATTAATTATCTTAGCAGATTTTAAATTACATTCCAACAAATCTTATTAGTAAAGTAATTCTGCATATAAATATTAGCTGTAAGTCATTCCCAAATTATCTGCTCCCTTTTTTGATATTTTCAGAAAAAAATTACATCAGGTCTGTTCAGGTATGCATTAGTCTTGTAAGAGTGACAATTTCATGAACTTCTGAAGTCTCTCTAGTCAGTTTTTGTTAGGACATTGAATGATTTTAGGTGCAAGGTGTCACAAGTGAAATCAATTACAACTGTCACAGCTACAGGCTTGGGTCTTAAGCTTTTAAATCAGGCTTCAGGAAATAAATCACTTCTGTGCATGTAATCCCACCTACCAAGTCTTCATTACTGGTAACCCTCCAAGTGAGGCATGAATTATGTTTGCCCTTTCTGTGAGTGATGTGAACACTAGTGTGTAGAATAAAGCCAAATTTCAAATTACCCACAGTAGGTCAGTCTTCAACCACTCTGATGCTGCTGTAGCACACATTGTGTTATATTTCTTGGGAAAAAAGACAACATTATGGTAAATTCTCCACTGTCTTGCTGTTTTTCTGTACAAAGAGCTCATATTCAGCCCTGTAGTGACAGATAGACCTTGCAACTTGCCAGAAAACTGAATTGCTCCAGGCAGTACATGTTTGTTCAGTAGGTTACTTAGTCACATGAGACCTAACTGTCAATATATGGAAATTCATCTTCTGCCTATGTTGTAGGAGCCCGTTCACAAATACAGGGAAGTTTTAGCCCTCTTTGTGAAGGTATGTATGTGTTTCTCTTTCTTTGGATCTGTTCAACCCCCTATACATGCTACTTCATGCCCTGGGCTTTGGTTTCCTGCCTCTCTCAACTTGGTACAGCTCCTGGCTTGACTTTTACATTTGAGCCACCCCTTGACTTTCCAGTTTTTTGACAGTGCCGCTTAGCCAGGCCATGGGCTTGTTGCAAAAGCTGGCTTTTCTTGCAGTCAGTGGCTGTGTGTATTAACTTTAACACAGCTCCAAACCAAGTTCAGGCTTGGCACAAACAATTTGGCTTACATGTCCATGCTTGAATCTCCCAGTGTATATAATTATGCTCCTGACTGGCTGACAATCACCTAACTTCTGTTTCTCCTGAATCTTCTCCTGTGCTTTCAGCCTGTGCTTCTCTCATCCACTGTTTTGTCTCTTTGTTCACCCTGGACATGCCTTGAAAATGTAGGTCTGTCCTTAGGCTAATGTTTTGGTAATGTACAGGTCAAGGGATCTGTACCTACCTGAGGGCCTTTTGTCCCCCCAAGGTGCAAATGCAAATCAACAGAGTTTATTCCCGTCACCCCAGCCTTTTAGGCACGGTGTTTATTGTTAGAGCAGTATTTGTATGGCAGTTTCAACACAGAAAAATGTGTTCACTGGTGTACAGAGGCACCTCTTGCAAAGTCATTGTCCATTTCCTGGGAGCTCAGAGTACAATGGCTGCTTTTACCTTGTTTTCTAATGGCAGATTCTCTCCAGTTCTCACCCTGCATGAACTGCCTGATGCAGCACAGGCGGGATTTGATGGAGCATGACCTAAGAGTTTACTTTTGCTGATCCCTAGTCACTGATGTGTTCGTCAAGATTATAAAAGTACTTGAGGCATAGCATATAGCTCTTCTTGGAGTATTTAATCAAATAAATTTCAAAAATTTACGGAGAATCAGTGTCTGAATCTATCAGGAAAGAGTTTTATTGGCAGAGAAGGAGCTCAGCAGTGCAAAATTGGTGGCATGGGAAAAATAAATATGAGAAAGTGAGAAGTTAACATCATATGTCTAAAGTTAGTGCACCAACCCAGCTTTTTAACCTTTAGTATCTTCTTACTAGATCATAATCTGTATGATTGTCTTTCATTGTTTGATAACCTTTCAGGTTCTTTATTTCCTGCTGTGGGAAATTCTCCAGAGCATATCCTCTGGAAACAGTGCAGCTGCAGTGTTGCTGCCTTTAAGCTGTTATTGAACATTACAGGAGCAGATGAACCCAACTCTTCTCACACTTCCAAGTGCCAGGATGTACTTGACTTGGAGATAAACATGGTCCAAGCAGACAACAGACTGGTCTGAGGACTGTCATGATGGAGTACGACTGAGTAAATATGTCCAGCACCATGTTAATAGACACGTGACTGTCCAGGTTTCATTTAAAATATTAGTGATGTGGAATGAGGAATCAAAATACATCATTCTTATTAATCAACTGAGTTACGCTTGCTGACAGTATGAAGATCATGGAGAGGGGAAACGATCACCAAAGTGAAAAGCATAGAGGGCAAACAACAAGGTTTTACAACATAATCCATATGGAGAAAAGTATTTTGCTTGTGAAAGAGACACTTGGAAGCCAACAATACAGAGAAGGCTACAGTTTAATCTTAGCTGAGAGTAAATTGTATTAGGGTATCCATATTTTGGGTAGACTTTATAATTCCATGTTTGGTCAGAGCATAGGATGGCTAGGGCTTTTCTCTGGCCTACTTACTCACCTGCAGGCATTTTGCAGTAACCGATTCAATCACAGGTTGGTGGCTGGAGGTCTGGAGGTGGTCCAGCATACCGCACCAATCCCACCCCAAACCCAAAGCAGCACCAACTTAGATCAGATTGCTTATGACATTCTTCCTTGAGTTACCTCCTTCCTTGAGTTACCATCTGTTCTTGTGTTTGACCATCCTCCTAGTTCAAAAGGTCTTCCTAACATCTAACTGGAATTTCCAGTGTCCCAACTTGTGTCTGTTGCCTCTTTTCCTATCACTGTGCACCTCCAAGAAGAGTCTTGAGCTTAGCTTGTCTACATCCTCTAATGCAGACAGCAGTTGTGGACTTACTTCAGTAAGGTCCCCTCTTAGCCCTCTTTTCTCCTGACTGAACAAACCTGGCTCCCTCAGCTTCGTATCATACATCATGCTCCAGCTCCCTTGATACTCTTTTGGTCAGTTTAAGGACCTCCTGCGTTTTGTCACTCTCTTTTCTGTACTGCAGATGAATATAGCACTGCAGATGAAGTCACATAAGTACCAAATGCAAGGGAAACAACCATGTCCCTCAAGCTGCTGGCTGTGCTTATGTGTAAGACAGCTCAGTATGGGCATACTGCTGACTTATGTTAAACCTGCTGCCCACCAGGACCTTGAGTCCTTGCAAAGCTGCTTTCCACACAGTTGTCCCTCAGCTTGTGCTGTTTTATGGAGTTGCTCCATCCCAGGTGCAGGACCTTGCCTCTGTTGAACTTTATGAAATTTCTGTCAGCCCTTTCTACAGTCAGACACCCTCTGAAGAGCACCCCTGCTCTCCAGTGTACCAGCTGCTGCCTTTCATTTAGCACCAGCAGTGGACTGGCTGACTGTGCAAGGCACCTCATCATTCAGGGTGTTATTAAAGGTATTAAAAGAGTACCGTCATCTCCATTATCAACCCCTCAGTAATGCTATCAGTACATGGCTGCCAGCTGGACTTTGTCTCACTGCCTATCAATCAGTGGCTTGCATGTCAGCAGGAGGAAAGCAAGTAGAGGCTATAATCTAAGCACGGTTGGCCCACAGTTGAATTTTGTTTTTATCTGAGTGTTTTAGGGAGGTAATGGTGAAGTCTTTCCAGTTTTAGTTGTTTGCCTTCTATATGAAATCAGCAGAAGTCTCTTTTCCTCCCCCAGAATTGCTATTTTTAGCCACCATTTAGAAAGCTAGTAGCAAAATGTTAGGGAATGTACCCAGCTGAGATGAGGGAGAATCAACTATCATATGGAAGCTCCAACCTACTTTATACACAACAGCTCCTAAGTGAGAAACAAGAGCACACCGTGCTGCTGATTTCCAAGATTTGCTAATTCACCATCTAGCCCTCAGTTAGCTTCCAGTTATGACTTTTAAAGTCTGTAACTGGTGATGGCCTAACTATCTAGTCACATCTCTTCAATGTGACTCACTAAGAAACCTTCTCCAGAGGCTTTGCACCAGGTTGGCATTCTGCAGTTAATGTCAGCTGAGAGGTTTCTGATGAAGGATGCTTTGTTAGGGGAGTCCCTACCACAGAAGAATCAAACCAGGATTAACACACACTTAGTGTTTTCTCAGAGCTTACACTGCATGAGTTTTATAAACTAGCGTTGCTCAAGGTGCTACAGTGGGCTTCGGAGCACGAGTTTGGACACTACGGAGCTGCACGTCCTAGGCATACCCATACCTACAGCAGCAGTGGATACCTCAGCAGTGTCATTTTCCTGTCTACACAGACCTGCATTTTCTGCTGATACAAGAAAGCTCAGAGGGGTTTTGACAAGGGCCTTTTATAGGGATAGAACAAGGGGGAATGGCTTTAACCTGACACAGGGGAGATTGAGATGAGCTCTTCGGCAGAAGTTCTTCCCTGTGAGGGTGGTGAGGCCCTGGCACAGGTCGCCCAGGGAAGCTGTGGCTGCCCCATCCCCAGCAGTGCTCAAGGCCAGGTTGGACAAGGCTTGGAGCAACCTGTGGTGTCCCTGCCTGTGGCCGGGGGTTGGAGCTGGATGAGCTTTAAGGTCCTTTCCAACCCAAAGCATTCTGTGATGCTCCCCACTCAACAGCAACACAGCACATTCATCAAAGCATGTTTTGACTTCCCCTCCCCCTGCCCCAAGAGCTGATGTTTTGAATGAAGTTACTGTGAAACACTGAATATGTTTCAATATGCAAAAAGGAAGCAATTGATGAGACTGTTAGCATCTGCTATTTTTGCTTTACACCAACAACATAGTTGAGAGTACAGAGATCTTACTCAGAACGGCAGTTACCTCCTAAGGCACCTTGATGTGCGATGGTTAGCTAAGCCTAGTCCCCATTACCTGGAACCTAAAGGCGGCAGAAGAGGATTGGGACAGGCCATGCAAGACACATTTATGTTGCATGCAAACTATCAGCAAACATATTCACCCGATTTTTGGGCCAGCTTTCTACAGCCCAGGGCTGCAGGCCAGAAATTATGCGAGAGGGAGACAGCTGAGAAGTGACCTGGTGAGTTCTCTGGGAGCAAAAATCATCTGTGTCCAAACCAGTCCTGGACAGAGAAAGACAGCTCCCATGCAGAGACACCACTGAGTTCCTGATGGCGGGTCAAGTCGTGAGCCTCAGAGACTAAAGGCACGTGTAGCTGCCTACTCCAGTAGCAGTTAACTCACTGCTGAACTCACCATGGTGTCCAGTGGTTGCTGAAGAAGCAGTGAGCACCTCACAGCATCTGCCCCTCAGGCTGGGTGATTTGCTGCCTGGGCAATCACTGGGGAGGGGTGTGTCTGTGAATGACATAGGGTGCTTGTAGGAGACTTTGTATGTATGACCATAGGTGCAAGTGCAGGATAGAACTAGATATTTTTGCTTTTTGCGTTACTGAGATAGTACTTTTCCTACCACCAACCAGGAAAGAAAGGAAAGCAGTCCCCACAAAAGAGGCAGTTGTGTTGGGTGCATCCTAGTAAAGCTGCAGAACGCCTAGGTTCTTCCAGGGCAGCCAGGCATTTAACAAGACATCAGGTATCAGGTAGTGTTTTATTACACAAGTTATTTTTACAGAGATATACAGCTCAGAATGGCAGCTGTGTTTACCATCAGTTGCCACCATGATCACTTCCTGCCAAACTGGGGCAGTGGTGGTGGCACTTTGATGTCTTGACCTCTTTCCAGTCTCTTCTCGCAGTCAACTAGAAAATTGACCCCATCAATGACAATCTGGACCAGCTCCACCTACAGGAAGAAGAAGAAAGTAGTGGTAATGGAAGCTTTAGCTAATGCTGTTAATAAAGGAAGGGAAAATTGGCTTGTACTGCAATAACAGCAGGTAAAGCTGTAAGTAAGGAGGGTCACAGCAGAGAAATCACACCCTGTAGCAGAGGGAATATGGGTTAATCTGGTCCAGTGGAAAGCCGTAGTTATTCCCTTCTCCTATTTGTCCTGAGTTGGGACCACCGGCAACAGAAATTTTCAAATAGGTCCCTAAAGTTATTTCTACCATATACTGCTCCTACTCATATTCCTATAACAAAGCACAGAAAAAAAGTTGTAAAATGCTTAGGCATGATCTGAGAGACCTATTTCAAACGTGCCCACCAGGAGAGTGCAGGATCTTCCCCAGAGGCTGGCTGAGAAGGAAAGCCTGGCACAGCCAGGGGAGCCTGTCCATTGTGTTCTCCACACTCAGCGTACAGGACAAAGAAACAAAACCAGAGGTGCTGTGAGTGCTCAGTATAACCAGGCAGTTCTTGCAGATGCTCTTGCTGTGTGTTCCCAGTTCCCAAGGCTGTCCCACTGCTGTGCTTGCAGGAACATTTGTGTGAGCACAGAGTTAGTCAGAAGCTGACTGGGATGGTGGTGCAAGGAGAGGAAGACAGGCTCATTGCCTTGATCCACATTGGCCCTGAATGGTGTTTGGAGGCACAGGGTAGGTGTCTTTCACATGGATGGCACTGGGAGGATGGGAGATCTACCTGATTGGCCACAGCCATTTAGACTGCCTGAGAAAGCTTGTCAAGCCAGAATCTTATACTTCTTCACACAATATGTTCCCCTGCAGATGACCCTGAACCGTGCTGTGGTGGTTGGTCAGCTGTGGGAAAAGATGCCCTACTCATTCTGCCACCATGCTGGCTTTGCTGGGACAGTTTGGACACCGCACATCTCTGAAGCAGACGCACTTACCCTAAACTCATGCTAGCTCTTACATCATCCATCACTCCTTTGTTTTCAGCTCTTCGTTTAAGCTGTCTGGGGTGGGATTAGTTCCAGGCCCAAAGCAGCATCAGAATTTGCAGTTCTTTATGGCATGGGGTAGTGGTGACTTGTAAACTTCCTCAAAATTGCTAAAGAATACAAGATGCCTTGTCCCCATCAGACTTTCTCCATACCAGTGACATTTGAAGCCCCCTGGTATTGTTAGCCAGCAAGCTATAGCACTGATTTTTCTTAATTTTCGTGAAATGGTTCATTAGCAACCTTTAATGACTGGCTTGTTAAAACCTAGTTTGAAGACTAAATCCTATTTTCTCTTTATTGTGACAGTCTCTGATTTTCAAGGGATTTGTTTTTACTACAAAGTGTTTCAGTGGCTTAGCAGTTTATTTTATTGTCTTTTGCAGACCAGCTGTGTTGGGAAATCAGAGTTCTGAATTCACAGCCTCCAGGAGAAAGGGGATTTCATATTAAGTTTGCATTGACCAGTAACTGAAACCAAGTAAAAATACAAATCATTCATCTTGCACCTTTGGGATCATAATTCAGTTCTGCAAACACATTTACCACATAATGGAATTTACTGAAAAAAAATTGTATTTTAAAACATTTCCACCCCCTTGAGTTTGTCTTGTCTTATTTAGATTTCAGAATCTTAAAGGCAGGGATTGTATCTTATCTGTTGGCTTAATCCTTTGACTCCTTGCTGTACAAGGTGTCACTGACTTCTGTGGAAGCCTTCATGTAAGCAAAAATTTGTAGGCTTAGGCCATCTCTGAGTAGAACTCATGTTAAGGACTGCTGAGTAATCCTTTTGTATTATTAGTGTTATTTTAGTGTAAAGCACACATTATGTTGTTTCAGGTATTAATTATTGTTTTTTTTCCAAGTAATATAGCTGAATAGTTTTTCTCTCCTATTTATTTTGGGCTAGATCCAAAGGAACGGAGCTGCCTACATGTCGTGGTTCAAGCCCAGCCGGCAGCCTGGAACCACGCAGCTGCTCGCTCACTCCCCCTCTCCTTCCTCCCCCCGCTCCCAGAGGGATGGGGAGGAGAATCGGAGGAATGTAACTCCCACGGGTTGAGATAAGAGCAGTCCAGTAACTAAGGTATAATGCAAACCACTACTGCTACCAATAATAATGATAAGGGGAATAACAAGGGGAGAGGACACAACCGCTCACCACCCGCCGACCAATACCCAGCCCGACCCGAGCAGCGATCTGGGCCTTCTGGGTAACTCCCCCCAGTTTCTGTACTGGGCATGACGTGCTGTGGTATGGAATACCCCTTTGGCCAGTTTGGGTCAGGTGTCCTGTCTCTGCTTCCTCCCGGCTTCCCCTCCTCCCTGGCAGAGCATGAAACTGAGAAAGTCCTTGGTGGGAGTAAACATTACTGAGCAACAACTAAAAACATCGGTGTTATCAGCGTTGTTCCCAGGCTGAAAGTCAAAACCACAGCACTGCACCAGCTACTAAGAAGGAGAAAAAATGACTGATGTAGCTGAACTCAGGACACTACATCAAACTCCAAAATTCTGAATTCCAAACCCCTGTCCAAATGCTCCTTGGCTGTGAAGACATTCAAGGGCATGTCCAAATAAGACCTGACTTGTGGAAAACAATGGTGGAAAACCCAAGGTGAGTGAGGAAGGGAAGCCACTGGCTGTTCAGATCTAGTTGTTACCCAGGTGCATTATCCTAGGGTTATATTTGTGTTATGAAAACCTACCAAGAATCAGGCTGAACTCAGGGTTGGGCTACAAGACCAGGACCAAACTGCATCTATATCTGAGCTGCCAGAGTCTCTTGGTGCTGTGCTGCTCTGGGTTAAACACACCTTGACAGCATGCTTTCCTGTGCAATCATATTTTAACTTGCGCATATCCCCCAGGGTAATTAACATTTTGCTGCTGGGCAAGCAGGCAGCCCTTCATATCCTGACATTTACAAGCAGGGTTAGCATCTGAGCCAAAATCGTGTATTGCATTGCTGGTGGAGGGTCCTCAGGAGACCTCAGTCCCACCAGGGCCTGTCCAGTTGACCGTTGTTGAGATGTTACAGCACAAACCTGGGGGGTGAAAAAGGTGTTTGACAGGAGCTTTGAACTTCTATTTCCCATCTACTAGCAGAGTGCTCAAATCACTGAATTTACAGGGTCTTGCAACATAAACTTTTCATAGAATCTTAGAATCATAGAATAGTTAGGGTTGGGAAGGACCTTAAGATCATCTAGTTCCAACCCCGCTGCCATGAGCAGTGACACCACACACTAAACTATGTCACCCAAGGCTCTGTCCAACCTGGCCTTGAACCCCTCCAGGGTTGGAGCATTCACAACTTCCTTGGGCAACCCATTCCAGTGCCTCACCACCCTCACTGTGAAGAACTTCTTCCTTATATCTAACCTAAAGTTCCCCTGTTTAAGTTTAAAGCCATTACCCCTTGTCCTTCACTGGAGTCCCTAATGAAAAGTCCCTCCCCAGCACCCTTGTAGGCCCCCTTCAGATACTGGATGGCTGCTCTGAGGTCTCCACACAGCCTTCTCTTCTCCAGGCTGACCAGCCCCAACTTTCTCAGCCTGTCTTCATACGGGAGGTGCTCCAGTCCTCTTATCATCCTCGTGGCCCTCCTCTGGACTTGCTCCAACAGCTCCATGTCCTTTTTATGTTGAGGACACTTTGCCTTGGTTGTTCTTGACGTGGCCAGGGATGAGCACAGACCTGGTCTCGGTGAGGGAAGGGAAGTTGTAACACTGCCAGAGGACTTAAATCCTGTGTCCCAGAGTCAGGATTTGGCTCAGGCAGAGCTAGAGGGAGGAGGCTGCAACTCTTTGACAGGGCTGTTTCTCCCCTGTCCTCCAGTAGATTTGCTCTTACAAGCTGTTGTGCTTTTATAAAATACTTAAATATGCAACTGGAATGAGGTCTGGGACTTGAGTCTTCCAGGAGAGCAGCACCACCACAAGGCTGTAGGGTCATTTTGATTCCTAGGCACAACAAATACTCATTCAGACTGAGATGGCTTCAAAACAAATGTCTAAGATGAACCCATCTCATCATAGCCTACAGCCCAACAGGGAGGGTTCAGCTGACAATTAAATCTTTGCCCTGATTTAAACCCAGCTCTCCTGCATCCTTTGCTCAGTGGCACACAGGACATGTGAAGATGACACCAACTCCTCCTCAGTTATTCTGAGTGAAAGGATTGGCCTTTGTCCTGCAGTCTAACTGTGGAGAAAGTGCATGAATGAGTACTAAAAGGAACACAACATGTTAAACCAGTCTTGCTTTCAGTGTCTGATTCCCTAGGTAAGTTAGTACTTGACTCCTGCTTGTTTCCCCAACACCTTGCAGCAGGTGGAGCGGGTACAACCCAATGTGCAGTAGATAGCTCAGTGCTCACTGCCAGCTTACAAACATGTCTCATGTCCAGCACAGCAGAGATAACCAGACACTGATCTCATAGCCAGGCACCCCAGCAGGCTGGCAGGTCTAAGAGCTTGTGCTGTGATGCTGAGAAACATTATCCTGAGCGATGTCTATTACCAAAACCAAACCTTTCCAGTACCTGTGTGCTCTCAATGGACATACGTATCACATAGAATCATAACATAGTTGGGTTGGAAGGCAGCTTCAAAGGTCATCTAGTCCAACCCCCGTGCAATGAGCAGGGGCATCTTCAACTGGATCAGGGTGCCCAGAACCACATCCAGCCTGGCCTTGGATGTCTCTGGGGATGGATGCATCCACCACCTCTCTGGGCAACCTGTGCCAGTGTTTTACCACCCTCACTGTACGAAATTTATCCCTCACATCTAACCTGAATATAGAATCATAGAGTAGTTTGGGTTGGAAGGGACCTTCAGAGGTCACCTAGTCCAGCCCAACATGGTGCAAGCAGGTCGCATTTGTGGGTCTTGCTCAGGGTTGTTTTTTTGCATTGCCATACCAGGAATATTTATTACCCATGTAAGTTTTTCTTTTGAGTTAGCATTTCCATCGTACCAGATTCATTAACAGTAAAAACTGCCATGGATGGCTCCACTGAGGTCAGCAGAGGAAAACTGACTCGTATCAGTACGTATCAGAGCCAGAAAGCAAGGCGGGGGGGGAGGGGAGGGGGGAAGAAGAGGTTACCTCTGAGCGACCCATGCGGTCCAGGTTGGAGATATCGTACACATCTGCTACAGCAGCCGTGTCCACGCCACCAGTGCCACGCTTTTGCAGACGCAGGTTCTCCAGGATTTTTGGAAACCGAGGGTCCTACCAGAAAAACTGTTTTGAGCTTAATGCCTTTCACCCTGTGTATTGTGCCAAATCATTGCAATACTGTTATCCATGGCTTAATGGCATCTCCAGAAAGACAAGCAGAGATGGATAGTTTTCTCAGACCTTGGATTTCAGCCTATGTTGGCAGTTGTCTGCTGAGTAGATTAACTTCCATAATAAATACAATAATTTGCAGAATAAAAGTGTGCTCAATTAGTGGTGCGTTGTCCCTTGGACCTTGTTTACACATCATGTTAACATGCAGTTGCTGTAAGTTGTCATTTTAAATTTGATTCTTTATAAATCAGAAAAGCTGATTTATGTCACTGGCCTTTTAAATGACTTATGTACCTTGCTTAGCTTGGGCAGCTTAACATGAACTCCAGCACGTAAACCAGTTCCAAGGTTGGAAGGACAGGTCAGAACATACCCAAGACGCTCATTCCACATGAATTCCCAGCCCCGTTCTTTAATTAATCTTTCCACCTGTGACACAATAAAAAAAGAAAGCACAGAGAAAAGGTCAGCATACAAATGTCTTATTTTAAGATCTCTGCTTGTAACTGGTATTCTTTTCACCATGTATCTTTGTTGATGGTGAACTTCACTGACACCAGTGGAGATGCATAAATTTACACCCAAGTACACCTGTTTCGGATCTGATGCAAATGTTTGCACTCATCAGGTACCAAGATCCCCAGTGCATATTACAAGGATTTTGTCATTGTTTTCTCACAACCACTAGGTTGGAGACTCTGTCACTTTAGCACAAAGCTCCCTATCACGTTGATTTGCAATAGCCATGGCCTCTGAAGCCATATCTTCATGTAAGAATTAGGGCTTTTGCCATGTGCTTCTAACCTTGGTATTTTTGGAGCTAGGTTGCAACATACAAGCCCAAAGGACTTAAATGCTACAAAGCAAACAAAAGGAGCTGATCTGATTTTCATGTGATTTTCAATATGATGCTGTGATTCTTGCAGAGTTGACTTCTAAATGCCTAGTTGTAACAGCCACTGCACCTTGTAAGGCTCCAGCTGCACTGCCTGAATTACAGAAGGCAAAGGCAGAGACTGGAAGAATGAAGAACCACCAGTGTAGGAGAAGATCAAATTTGAGAACATCTGAGGAACCTGAAGGTGCACAAGTCCATGGGACCTGATGAGGTGCATCATTATCCTGAGGGAACTGGAGGATGAACCGCAGTGTGTGCTTCAGCCCAGACCCCCCGTGTGCTGGGCTGCACCCCCAGAGCGTGAGCAGCAGGTTGAGGGAGGGGATTCTCCCCCTCTGCTGTGCTCTGGGGAGACCCCCCCTGCAGTCCTGATCCAGCTCTGGGGCAACAGCATAAGAGGGATGTAGAGCTGTTGGAGAGGGTACAGACGAAGCCACAGAGATGCTGCGAGGGCTGGAGCAGCTCTGCTCTGGAGCCAGGCTGAGAGAGCTGGGCTGGTTCAGCCTGGGGAAGAGAAGGCTCCTTATGGGGAGACCTTAGAGCAGCTCCAGTGCCTAAAGGGGCTACAAGAAACCTGGAGAGGGGCTTTGGACAAGGGCCTGTAGGGACAGGACAAGGGGGAATGGCTTTAACCTGACAGAGGAGAGACTGAGATGAGCTCTTAGGCAGAAGATCTTCCCTGTGAGGGTGGTGAGGCCCTGGCACAGGTTGCCCAGAGAAGTTGTGGCTTTGGAAGGTGTCTCTGCTGATGTAGGAGAGATAGAAATAGATGAGCTTTAAGGTCTCTTCCAACCCAAACTATTCTGTGATACTGCCTATGGGACATGGTAGTGCCTTATTTCTTTGTTAAATAAACTTCTGTGCCAGAGATGTACAGGGGCTGCCCTGGGCCCAGAGCCAACGTGAGTCATACCTGGACTGTCTAGACAAAGCTGAACCCACACACCATCTCATGAAAGCTCTTTTTTCTTTGTGAATAGCTAGACCAGAATAAAATTCTAGACTCCTCGCTATAATTTCTTAGATTTTAATCACAAAACCCCATATCTCCGTAAAAGTGGCACTGAGCCAAAGGGTCCTAAGCCCCAGATTCTGTGCGCAACCTCAGCAGCATCCAATTCCCCACATCAGAGAAGAGAATGAGGCTGGTCAAATAAATTCTCCATTCAAGCAAATCAAGCAATCCAAATAAAATGAGTTAGTTATGGATTTCCACAGCCTACAGGCACAAAATAGAAAAAAAAAAATAAAATAAAAATGAGAAGAGGATATTTCATTAGCCAGCCTGTGCGTAAGGTTTGAATCAAAAAGCTACAAAGACATTTTATTTATTTTTCCTCACAACTCAGCTAGCATGCTAGCATGAGTGCCTGTATTTCCTTCTTTAACTGCATTACTGTGGGTTGCTGTGTAGACTGGTGTTACTTCGTTTTGCTGCTCCCGGAGATGTCAGTTCACTATGAACCCTATTAAGTAATGCTGACAAGAGCTCAACAATAAGGAAACAGGAATAATACATTAATTGAGACATTACCTCCTTTAAGCCACGGCAAAACCTTTCGAACACCCGTTTCATGTTGCCACCCTTCTCCATGGAGATCACCCTGGTGTGGTCTTCTTCATTAATCCAGATAAGAAATGTCTTTTCATTGTTATGCCTGGGGGGGGTGGGGGTAG
>NW_009940516.1:0-22798 GCF_000696875.1 Nestor notabilis
GCCTTGGGCGACATAGTTTATTGTGTGGTGTGCGTGCTCATGGCAATGGGGTTGGAACTAGATGATCTTAAGGTCCTTTCCAACCCTTACTATTCTATGATTCTATGATTCGATGACATGCTTTAGAGTGAGGTGTCCGTTCCAACTCTAACTATTTTATGATTCTATGAGTCTAACAAACTAGCCAACACTAACTAAATTGAAGTCTCCTCATTACTGTCAAGATTACTGTAGTATTTTGTGTTAGCCATAGATATCAAGCATTATATGAGCAACACCCAAATCACTAGTCTTTTCATATGCTTTCCCTGGGCAGATCTGCTGCCGTTAAAGTTACATGGGCTTATGACCCTTATCTATAAATTATAATTCTTTTAAGAATTTTTTTGCATTGACTTATCCCTTTTGTGCTACACATGGATGTTTTTAATGACTGATGACACAAAGAGGAAGAATGCGCCATGATCGCATTTGTAAGAATTCTAAAAATAATAAGGAAAAAAATAAAGGAATACAATTTAACAGGCAGTTTACATTTCCAAACATTTACATTAAAAAAAAGACCTATGTTAAATATTTTTAGAAATTAAGAAGAAAAAAAGCAGAATAAAAAAAGGCAATGAATATATCTAGTTGACATCTGTGTAAAAAAAGATCTTGATTATAGTATGGTAAAAAAAGATCTTGATTATAATATGGTAAAAAAAAAGATCCATACTTTTGGTTTCACCTCAAGTGATTTCTTATTTTCCATACATATGAAAGGCAGATTTTAGACTTTGAAACTTGCCACTTCATATCCAAAACCAAACAAACAAAAAGAAAACATGAAAAGCTACTTTGTTGCAAAGTAGAAAAATTTCATAATGAATCAAATTCACAAGTACTTGCTAAGCAAAATCTGGTAGTTTTTCACAGCAAAAGGGATGAATTGATTTTGTTGTATCAAAACAAGCTACACTTCCATACTTTAGCAAAGAAATGAACTAAAATTACATTTCCACTGCTACAAGCCTGTAGTTTATTTTTTTCATGCGTTATAAGTTATAAGAGGGCAGTTGTTGAAGGAGGACTTGTGTGTATAATATGTGGTCACAGGGGTGGGAATGGTGAGTAGCTAATTTACTTTTCATATATTTACTTGTAGGGGTTCTACTTTTATAGGCTTTTCAGCTTTATTTTTTTTATCAACCAAATTTGATTTTTATGGATGAAACAACCTTTTTAATCTAGGTAGCCATATATTTTACTAATATTGGTACTTCTTCTATGGATCACCTGCACATCAGCAATCTGACCACACACCTCTGTTGTCAGTGGGAAAGTTGCTGTTGACTTCTGTGAAAACAAAACATAACAGGACACTGAAGCTGCCTTCCTGTTGCAAAAGCATTTTCCCCCACAGTCTCTTTTCTAGTATCTTCTCTGGCTTAAATGAAAAGATACATTTATATGACAAAACACAGTGTCGTGTGTCAAGAGCCATATTGATGAAGAACAATTTAGGTACAGGTATATTAGCCTGGATGAGTGTCATACCTCGTATCAGTAGTGCTTCTGGCACCTCTGCAACATTGCTGTACGGCAATACATCAGGTATACACGTTCTCTGAGAGCTAATACTCTCCAACTACCAAAACCTTCCCCAGCATCCTCAATCCTATGGAACAGTCATGCTTTGTTTTATTAGTCCCAAAACATATTATCACACTGTTCTGTTAATTCTCAGCAGTCATTGCTGTTACTTGACTCCAACACTGTTGTGTTAACTACTTATGTGATTTCCATTTGTGGCTTACACACTTTTCCTGATAATGAATTGAATTGATGAACAAGGCTACAAGCACTAATTTTTTCCTAGCAACAATTCCTGTGATATCTAGTTTGGAAACTATGTTCCCCGTTTAGGGGGGAAATAAAAAATAAAATCACAATTGGTTTCTCAATTTTTTATTTGCTGTTTTCTGTATCCAGGATGATTGTCCTTTGTAAACTAGTGTGAAATAACTTTTTAAGCTCACGAGGCTTAGTACCAAACTCAGATCCACTAAATATAACAACTTTTTTTTTGTTTTTTCCTTTTTTTTAATTTTAACAGAAGGGCTCAGGACTAAATCCAGTAAGGTTTTGGGGTCCAGGCTGATGCTTACCAGAGATATTGGGGTACTGAAACAAAACCACATGAGCTGAAACTTTGAAGAAAGATGTAGCTGCAACATTAAGTTCTCTGACTGATTTTATTCTGCCTTCTGAAAACTTCTGGGCTCTAGAATAATGAAAATCTAAGCTGCATGTAAAGGATCTCCTGAACTGTCCCTGGTTTTCAAAAACTATAAACTATGTTTATATCAGCATATTCAGATCACAGTAAACTTTACATATGCTGACGACAAGTAGGTACTGCCTGTGATTATGTAGGGAACTGTGGTTATTTCCTTCTAATTAAACTTTTATCTGAGTTGTCTGTTAGCTTCCAAAAGTAAGGTATAATAAAACAAGATTTAACTGCTTTCATTTAATATGGAAAGCCAATAGAAATGTCATGAAGTTCACCAAAAGGAAATGGCAAGTCCTGCACCTAGGGAGGATTAACCCCAAAGTACAGGTACAGGCTAGTGGAAAGAAGATGAAGCAAGGCTCTTTTAATTGGTACCCAGTGACAGGGCCAGATGAAATGGGCACAAACTGAAACATAGGAGGTTCCTCCTGAACATCTGAAAAAACTTTTTTTTACTGTGAGGGATTCCAATAACTGGCACAGGTTGCCCAGGAAGCTTGTGGAGTCTCCATCACTAGAGATATTCGGAAACAGCCTGGATATGTGCAGCCTTCTATAGGTGGCCCTGCTCGAGCAGGCAGGCTGGACCAGTGACCTCAAGAGGTCTTTTCCAGCCTCACACTTCTTGGCCACCTGGGCACAAGCTGGCTTATACTCAGCTGGCTGTCAAACAACACCCAGGTCCTTTTCCACTGAGCAGCTTTTCAGCCACTCTTCCCCAAGCCTGTAGTGTTGCATGGGGTTGTTTTGACCCAAGTGCAGGACCTAGCACTTTGCCTTGTTGAACCTCATTGGCCTCAGCTGGTCCAGATCCCTCTGTAGAGCCTTCCAACCCTCAATCAGATCAACAGATCAACATTCCTGCCCAACTTGGTTTTGTCTGGAAATTTAGGGATAGAGCAGTTGATCGGTTTATCTAGATTGCTGTTAAAGATATTAAACAGAACTGGGATAAAGATAGTAAACAAAACATTGACCTGGGGAACAGCAGCACTAATTTCATATCTACTGTTTTTTTATAGTGTTCGAGCCCCATCTTAAATACCCAGCTTCATTAAATGTTACTTGCAAGCACTCTCCATGCATCTATGACACCCATTGGGAAACCGCTGTCAGAAAGATGCTGAAACATTCACCTGCTTTGGTGGATTTAGGCACTTTTTTTCTTCTGAGCAATGAATTGACCCAATATTAGTGTTTCCTATTAGTTCAAAAGTTTTTCATTTTTACTGTTGAAGACACAGTTATCTCCCACAACCTAAAGATGAAACGGTCAGTGTGTACATTTATCCATCTGTACTTGAATCATCAGTCATCAAAATTTTGAACCACAGTACCATTTTATATGTATAATAATTATTTTAATTACAGAAAAAGAGGGACAGGGGTGAAACAATTCACAAAAAAATGCATGCTTTGCTGTCCAATATTTTCCTCATACCTCTTTGACCAGGTACCTTCCTTTAATATTGCAGTTGATGTCTTGAAACATTTTAATTGACACAGAAAAATTAAATGCAGGATTAGGCACTCAGTTTCAAATAATAAGCACAAGTACCACACACCTGACATTTTTTGTTCTTTTTGGTCTACAGGGAGGTTGGGTAATTCAGTACTAATCTGGCTTTAATAATAATACTCCCCATTGTAAACTTAAATAATGTTTAAGGCACAGCACAAACTGACAAAAGCAAAGCAATTCAAAGTTATGATGGATACTGCCTTTCACTTAGCCTATTGTGCACAGTTACAGGTATTGCAGAACAAATCATTCAGTGACCTGAGAGCTTCCCTGTAATGGTTAAGTATAATGGAACAAGTCAACCCTGGAGTATTATCCTTCACACTGATTTTCCCCTTGCTTTTGCCAGTTTCTGTCATAATTTGGCTTTTATCCCATTAATTTTCTCCATTTACGAAACGCTCACCATCGAAGTAGCTGCCTTTGTAAAATATATATTATGTAATTACATACCAAGGTACTACTAAAGCAGCAATTATTATTTTATATTTAAATTACTATTATATGCTACTCCATTTTCTACTGTGACTCATTCTCCTGGATAATCACACTGAAGAAATCTGAAATGAAATTTTCCATATGTTTGAGGTTACCCACTTAGTAATCATACAGTATCACTTGTCATCATCAATAATGTTTACCAGAATGTAAGTTAATTTTCTGAAATAAATGTCCAGTTACATTGATGAGATTGGCTGTTGACACTGATTGACAGACAGAAGTGAGTCTTCCTGGTAGAATTGAAATGTAAGTTATTGAAAAATGTGAGCAATAAAAAGCTACAGTTCTTTAAAATTTAATAAATACAAAGAAACCTTTGTCTAAAACTGTGCTAGCTTGTTTAGGTACCAAGGGGCTTTGAATGGAAACAAACTGGAAAACAATACATTGTTTATTTAGAAAGGAAAAAAAAAAAAGAAGAAAAAAACCCATGTTTTTTTCCCCTGTAATATATATACTTTTTGTTCTATCCGTCTGCATTGCCACCAGTTGCACTCAATGCATATTATATATGCAGTGTACATGAATGCTAAGAAGGAACAGGTAAGAAAATGTACTAAGTGTTGTCAGTTAGTTATGGTAAGAGACAATCAGCTAACAGATTTGCAGAGACAGGTGGATCTTCTCAGGAGGATCAATGAGTTTAAGAGGAGCTGGGATGACACATGGTTGCTGTTAGCCTTAGCAGGAGTGACAGCAGAGGAGGAGGAGGGCTGGCTGTGCACACAGCAGGTAGAGCTTGGGGCAACTTACCCATTGTTTTTCTACATGAGATGTTGATAGCCAAACTAAAAGAAAAAAAGAGACCACTGCACAAAGTAGTTTTGTAGCCTAATTTCATGCAAATGTTTGTGTAACACTAAAATTCAGTAGGGGAAATGCTAAAAGCTATTTGCTTGTGATGATCTAAAAGAAAAGATGCTTTGCTGGACTTCATAATTAACAGACTTTTTACCGTGTGTAGGGCACCTTGCACCTCTTCCCTCCCTGGCTACGTACCGTAACTGAGACCAGACCTACTTAATTTGTATAAAATAAATGAAATTGTTTGGGGTTGGGTCCCTTTATAGCCTGCCCCACCTAATTCTTCTCTTTTATTGACCTACATAAAACAGAAGAACTTTCATGACATGTTGGCACTTTTCTGTAGTCCTTACTTTGCAATAAAAAGCCCACTGGTTAGCACATCTCTATGATTATGCAGCCCTTCTTCATCCCTGGAGGAAAAAAAAACAGAAAAAAAACCCTTAAACAAAAAGCCCCAAACATTTAAACAGCACTGACAGAATGCTCTAGCATTTTTTCTGATCATTGCTTAGCAACTCCAATAAAGCTCGAATGCTTTTAGCAGCCATCTTTTACTGTCAGGTAACAATACGGCTTTCCAGAATAAGACTTTAAAAACGCCATGTCTCTCACTTAGATGTCCCTGCCCCAGGGATTGCTGTTCCATTTGTGATAATTTCTTTACTATGCAGATGAAGACTTGTAATTTCATTCTCTGCAATGCTGATATCTATTCAGAATCTATGCTGCTGGTTGGAATAACTCAGATGTAGTTCCATCCTTTTCCCTAAGGCTCCTAAGATAGAACAGTCAAACGCAATTGTTAATGGAGAGAAACAGTAACTTCAGGAGATAATTCAAGTTTGAGATCCACTGAATTGTGTTGCAGGAGAAAACTGCTCTGTTCAAATAGTTTAAACTAATTTAGGATCAAAGAAGTTTAGTGATTTATTAAGGACATGTAATTAAGCAGCAGCGAGCTATACATTCAGGATCAATATTAGTAATAACAATAGTTAAACTACAATGCTAGATGCTTACAAAATGTTAATAACCACCTACAATTTTCTAAACATCCTTCCATAACTAAACCTTAGAAAATTTTAATATCCCTACAGTTCTCCTACCCCCCAGACAGAGGTCATCAACACCTCTCCCCAGAAATGCAGGTTCCCCACTTGCTTACTCCCTGCACGAGATGTGACCCCTCCAGTTCTGTGTGAGGAAGCTCCCCCATAAGGTCTCCTGTACCCATGCTGACACCCCACTACTGGATGCAGGCTCTTCCCAGTGCACCATTGTGAGGCTGCACTGCCCTGTCTGGGCTGGGGTAAGGTGCTTAACATGACTATTTTTAATGCAAATACCCTCTAGACAGTTTTGTCTATATTCAATCTCCATACACACCACATGCACTCACATTATTATATGTTATCTAGGCTATCTGCCTAGCATTAGCATGAAGGTACCCTCACAAATTGCCTGCTGAAGGGTTCCATCTCTCTCCTTATTAGTATTTGAGGAAATGCACAGAGACTGGACTTAGCCTGTTTTAGACAGCTCAGTTGTATTTGCCACAATGCATGTGGACAAACATGTCTAATCGTAGACCAGGTCTGTCACTCTCAGTAAGTTCAGCTAGAAGGGTGCCTACTTATTTCAAAATCAAAACTGATTCATGAAGAGTAAACTGACATTTTGACTCCAGAAAGCCTGATTTACGCAGCTGATGGTCCACTATAACTCTAACATTGCCATTTTATAAGAAAACCAAACTGAAACTGTTATGCAGTATTTTCTTTGTAGCTGAAGAACCAAGATTTTAATCCTGGCTGTGTTCCTGATTCAAAACTTCTAACTTTTGACTTTATTGGCAAAGTCTGCTGAAAATTGAGTGTCTCTTCTCAGGAAAACACATTGTTGCTGAAATGATGTCAGTAAAAGCAGTGTAAAGACACTGTGTGTTATGATGTATGTGTAACCTTTTCTCTTACACCTGTTCATATCAATACATTGTTGTTTCTCAGGAATATTTTACGTTGTTTATTCTTTATTTACAGAAGTCCATAAAAACTTTCTTACATAAATAATATCTGTAAAGCTGATTAACATATCACTTGGCAATATCTTCACAGTTTTCCAACCAAAACTTCAGATTTCAAAACCTTTTCAAATTAGGAGGTGAATATCAAACCCCCATGCAGGACATATCAAAAGATCTTTGAACCCAACAAGAATCATTAATAACTTTTTAGAACAGACTAAGCCCTTCTTGAAGTATAAACAGCTGATTCTGTATCTACTGATGCCTTAAGATCCTTGGTTTAGTACATTTCTTAAGCATTATGCTGCTTGAACTCTATGACAGTACAACATTTTGATTAAAACAAGGGGTAAAAAAGATTATTTAAAAAAATCTGTTACACAAACTATGCATAAATTCATCCTACTGATATAAAAAGTGTTCTTGTCTTTTCAAGAGGACATTTGTTTAAAGTTTTGTCATGGTTTAACCCAACCGGTAACTAAATACCATGCAGCCACTCATTCACTTGCTTCCCCCCCCACCCTGCCCAGTGGGATGAGGAGGAGAATTGCTAGAATGTAAAACGCGTGGATTAAGAACAGTTTAATAATTGAAATAAAGTAAAACATAGTGATAGTATAAATAACACTAACAATAACAATACTGACAATAATAACAGGGAACAACAGCAAAAAAGGAGAAATGAAAGATCAGAAAACACAAGTTATACACAACACAATTGCTTATCACCTGCTGGCCGATACCCAGCCTGACCTAACAGCAATCGATGCCTTCCGGGTAACTTCCCCCAGTTTATATATTAGGCATGATGTGCTGTGGTATGGAATATCTCTTTGGCTTGTTTGGGTCAGGTTTTTGTCTCTGGTCCCTCCTGGCTTCCTGTTCCCCTCCTCACTGGCAGAGCATGAGAGACTGAAAATCCTTGATCAGGGTAAGTGATACTTAGAAACAAATAAAAGCATCAGTGTGTTACCAGCATTATTCTCAGACTAAAGCCAAAACACAGCACTGCATCAGATACTAGGAAGAAAAATAACTGTTTCATCCGAAAGCAGGACAAGTTGATAGTCAGCAGAGCACCTGTTTTCAACTATATGATGAAATGAAGTTTAATTTATTCTTTTAAGCTAAAGACTTCCTTTAGTGTATAAAAATAAGAATAGTTTTAGGCTTAAGTGTCATTATTTGCTAAATAGGGATCATCTAGACTAAACTGTTTTCATGATTAGGTCAGGGGGTAAAATGGTTACTTAGTAGTGGTTGGCATCACTAGAAATGATTGCTCTTAAGAATTTTGAAAAGCCAATTTTGAACCTATTGTTATGCAAAAGCACACTAAGTGAAGCTTCAAATCAGGATTGTAAAGGACTAATGGTCTGTTTATGAGAGACAATATGTTTTTCTTTGGAATTCGGTTGTCCCTTCCAAAACCCAAGAATATTAAATACCTCACTTCTTTATTATTCATTTTAAATAACTCACTGAAGATTTTTTTTCTCTACTTATTAGTTGTTTCAGTAACACGAGTATATGTCCTTCTGTCTATACCACATATTTAATCATCTTCCTTCTTCTTGCCCAAAACCAGTTTGCAATGCAAATGGATTTCTGTATAAAATTAACCCCTTTACATGCACTGCTGCTTCATGTTCTCAAAGACATTTTGTCATTTCTCATATTGTCATTTACAGACAAGTTCAGCCATGTGAATATATACTGTCATATCCTTTCTAGTGCCAGTGTTTCTTAAATAAAAACAAGCATGAGGTTACAATAGTAAGAAAATCTTTTCTGTTGTAGCTGGTAGTCTTAGGAACAGCAAAACCTCTGATCCCTATTTCACAATTAATAATTTTATTAAAAAGAAAAGAAAAAAAGAGAAAAGAAAAAAAGAAATAATGCCAAGGACCACAGTCCACAAAACATCCAATAGAGGCTTTGGTAGTTGTAATACTGACCTGATACTATTCCCCAAAGATTGTTAAGAACTTTTTTAGCTCAGAAAAAAAAAAAAAAAAGAAATCTGGAGGAAAACTTAAGAAAAGAGAGTAGTACCATCTATTAAAACAGAAATAAAAATTATGAATGTTATATATATAGCATTTTTGTAATAACTGTTTCAGAAACTCACATTTTTAAGATGGCAGAAAAGAGCCTATTGATTAATGATTTCATAACTAATTAAATGGATTAGGGTAGAATACAGAAGTAACAGAGACATCTCAAGGGTAAGGTCTACTAGTTCATCCTCCTGGTACAATGTTATTTCAAACTATGTTATTCGGTCTTGTTTTAAATGATTTAAACAACAAGAGCTGCCCTAGTACACATTTAAATCAACTTTATAACTGAGCACCTCCTGCACAGCTTTCAGAAAATGCAGTTTCATTCTTTTTCCTTAATACTCTTTGGACCACTGTAAAGATGCCCCTCTTCTTATACTCTTGGAAGCAGTATTTTGCATAAGTTCTCCTATCCTTAATAAACAGTTTATTCTTACTATTTTTTTCTGATCCTCCTGGTCGTTCTCAATATTTATAGTTCCATGACTGTCAATTCTCTGTCTTTATGTCTCAACATGTCTCTGTTTACATATCCAATATACGAATGCCAGTGACAGCCTATTTATTGCTTACCATATTATACCAAATTTTCTAATATATGAGTCCTTCCTTTCATCATTATTTTCAGTTTTAGGCCTTCCTAGCTGCCTTTCACATTTGTTCATTGAATCATTATATTTGAAAGCCAAAAGGTTCTTCTGCAATGTACACTCAAAAGCTTTTCCTAGGGTCTTCCCATTATTTTTGCTGCTCATTTGGAGAAAGAGATAAAGAGCTGTTTGGCCTATCTTTAGGAATGCAAATAAATAAAGAATTAAAATAATCTGATTATTGTATGGCTGTTCTTTGACCACAGATTTGCAGTTATATACAGGCTTTCCTAGGCCTTTGATATAGATATATATGCATAGATATGAGCATATATGTGTGTGTGTATATATACACACAGTATTCAGGAGCTCAGCTGGATTAGAAAGTAGTGAGAAATCAGACAGGTCTATATATTAAGGTTTAGGCCTTTTGGATAATTACCCTTCCATCCCCCACACCCATTTTTATTGAGCAACTAAATTGAAATAAAATTAAACAAAGAACAAACTCAAGGACTGAATTTCAAAACAAAGAATAAAAGTCATTAGATGACATAAAACAAAAAAAAATGCACACCAAAATAACAGAGATGGAAGCACCTCCTTTTTTTACTCTCTTGCTTATTAATTCAGTTATTCTTCTGGGAGGACAGAACTATAAACCTCCTTTTTACCTAATCGGAAACACAGGCTGGACTAAAGTTTAACTTCTCTCTTAAATAGGGTTTTTTGATGTTCAGAAAAGTAGAATGTAGAAGCTATATGCTTCTTTCTAGTCTGTGAAGGTGCTTAATCGCCAGATTATCAAATCTCTTTTTCATTTACAACTCTTATGGTTTAAAACCAGCCGGTAACTTGGAACCACGCAGCCACTCACTTATTCCTTCTCTTCGTCCTCCCCCTGCTCCCAGAGGGATGGGGAGGAGAATCAGAGGAATGTAATTCCCACGGGTTGAGATAAGAGCAGTCCAGTAACTAAGGTATAATACAAAACCACTTCTGCTACCACCAATAATAATAATGATAAGAGGAATAACAAGGGGAGAGGATACAATTGCTCACCACCTGCCGACCAATACCCAACCTGACTCAAGCAGCTATCTGGGCCGTCAGGGTAACTCCCCCCAGTTTCTATACTGGGCATGACATGCTGTGGTATGGAATACCCCTTTGGCCAGTTTGGGTCAGGTGTCCTGTCTCTGCTTCCTCCCGGCTTCCCCTCCTCCCTGGCAAAGCATGAGACTGAGAAAGTCCTTGGTCAGAGTAAACATTACTTAGCAACAACTAAAACCATCGGTGTTATCAGCATTGTTCCCAGACTGAAAGTCAAAAACACAGCACTGCACCACCTACTAAGGAAGAAAAAAATGACTGCTGCAGCTGAAGCCAGGACAATGTCTAAAACGTGTCAGTCAAAATTACTTTAGCAGGAGTAAATTAGACAGAGGAAAGTAATTGCAGAATCATGTAAGTTTGTTTGTGACCCTTAGCTGAAATTTTGAATGTCTTATTTTTGAACTATGTCTTGGGTTAATATTTTTTTTTTTTTAATGTTTTAAGATTGTTTGTTTCTTTGTTTTCACTTTCTCTTTTACTTTCTTTATTCCATCTGAATTGGTGCTAAGAATTAGCTAATGGTTCTGGCTTTTACTGCATCTAAATTGCAAGCCAGGTAAGCTTCATTCTCCAGTAAATTTTGCATCCAGTTTAGCAGATGGACTAAGCCTCAAGGGTGGGTAAGCAGACTAATCATGCACAGCCAAGAGAACTTCAGGCCACATACTTATCAATTTTGTTTACTGAAATTTGTTTCATTCCCTTTAGCCTCTAACACCTTTCCCATTCATCTATCTCTTTACCAAAAACCATCTTTCACTGATTCTGAATGTCTTACATTGGTTTGGTCTCATACTTCTTTCTTTCATTTGCAGACCATACAGTTTGGTTCTCACGTTTTGCTCTCTTTCTCATTTTGTTATTATATATGCAAAGACTTTCTATCCTTCAGCAGATCAATACTCCTAGCCAGCTTGGTGGTGTCTGCAAATTTACTGAGGGTGCATCCAATCCCCTCATCTAGATCATCAGTGAAGATATTAAACAACACTGGCCCTAACACTGAGCCCTGAGGGACACCGCTAGTGACTGGTGGACAACTAGATCTGATGCCTTTTACCACCACTCTTTGAGCTTGGACACTCAGCCAGTTTCCCACCCTCAAAGGGTCCACCTATCTAGGCCATGAGAAGCCAATTTGTTGAGGAGAATGCTCTGGAAAAGTGTCAAATGTTTTACTTAAGTCCAAATAGACAATGTCCACAGCCTTTCCCTCATCAATCAGGACAGGTCACCTTATCATACAGATCATCAAGAACACACCAAACAATTACCCAATATGGTGCACTTCATACTCATGTTCTGAAATTAGCATGGGTAATTAAGTAGTCTAGAATGGCCAGCTGGCCAGATTTACTAGAGCTATGGCAGATATGTAGCAGTCATTTGTCAAAGATGGCTGTTTTGTGTATCTCCTGGCATTATGCAGGATGTAAACACATAACATTAAGCTCAGCTAAGGATGCTATGTTACATCTAGGAAGACTTCTTCACCTTAATTAAGTACCCATATCAGTTCAGCAGCACATGCCTGGAGAATTTCTTCAGCAGAGCTTCCACAGAGAACACATTGTAGGTGTTTAGCTACTTTGTCAGGTGCCTGTCTCAATGTTTTAAGCCTTTAGCCAAAAAAGTATCAGGCATAAGAAAGAGAGGAAAAATGGTTTATAAAGAACTGCTAAGATTTTAACTCCAAGGAGACTGTTAGAATTAATCTGATTTATTTCCTGTAATACAGACCAGAGAAGCACATTTAGTGACTGTGTTTCTAGCTCCTCTTTGATTCTTTTTTTATTCCTTAGTTTTGAAACTAAAAGCAATAGAGAAGTCATTGCTTTCCTAGGGAAGTTGTTCTGTTCTTTCTGAAATGACCTTTATATCTAGTCCAATTTCCCTAACTTTGCCTTCAAACCACACATCTCATTATGCCTAATGCCACAAAGTTTCTTAATCAGGCATTTGTACATTGTGATGCAGTCATGTCCTTGAAGAAATTCAATACATGTATCTTTTGCAATTTCTCCACATGAGGCATTTTCCTCAGCCTTCCTAATTCCGTTAATTATTTTCAGATGCTTCTAAAATTGTCAGCATCTATTGTAAAGTCTAAGCACCAGAACCTGTCATAGTAGTCAACTAATAGCTTCATTAATATCATATAGTAGTGCTGAAATAGTCTTATTTTTCCTATTGGATACTCCACGATGAAGTTTGATTTCTGAATTGCATCTAGGTAATCAAATTCTGTTGGTTATCTTTGGGAGCAGTAATGACTCAAGGTTTCTCACATGTGAAGTCAAAATGGAGATTGTGACACCTGTGAGGATGAAAGAGGGAGGTGCAAAGCAAGACACAAACTGGAAGTAAGGATTAGAGTGAAAACCTTGAGAGGATGATGGTAGCTGTAGCCAGTGAAAGCAGGCAAGGCACAGTTTTAGGTGACAGATGCCATGGAATTGTGAAGGTCACCTCTTAAACTTGGTGTCCTGGGTTCAGGTACAGCAGCCATTTTTCCTCCTTCTTAGTAGCTGGTGCAGTGCTGTGGTTTTGACTTTCAGCCTGGGAACAAGGCTGATAACACTGATGTTTTTAGTTGCTGCTAAGTAATGTTTGCTCTGACCAAGTCTCATGCTCTGCCAGGGAGGAGGGAAAGCCAGGAGGAAGCAAAGACAGGACACCTGACCCAAACTAGCCAAAGGGGTATTCCATACCACAGTACATCATGCCCAGTATATAAACTGGGGGGCGTTACCCAGAAGGCCCAGATCTCTGCTCAGGTTGGGCTGGGTATCGGTCGGCAGGTGGTAAGCAATTGTATCCTCTCCCCTTGTTATTTCCCTTATCATTTTTATTATTGGTGGTAGCAGAAGTGTTTTTTTATTATACCTTGGTTACTGTACTGCTCTTACCTCAATCTGTGGGAGTTACATTCCTCTGATTCACCTCCTCATCCCTCCAGGAGCAGGGGGATGAAGAAGGGGGGCAGTGAGTGAGCAGCTTTGTGGTTCCGAGTTATTGGCTGAGCTTAAACCACGACACTTGGCTGCTATACATTCTAATACATATTTGTCCTCCATTCTTCTTCTTGGAAGTAGCAGGAGAAGAAACATACCTCACTTCCCAGGTAAAGGAGAAAGCAGACTTCTGCTGTTTTTCAAAGTCTGTAGAGATTGCAACTTAGATAATGATCCAGTTGTTGGATCTGCTGAAATTCTACTAGTATGATCTGAAAATGACATAATCTATCACTCGTCCATGTAAAAAAGTGTTAAAATGTACTTCATTCTACTAAACAGTAAAGCTTACCTTAATGTACTTACCTGAATTACCTCTTTATGTGCTTATTGCTACTTTAACAGTTCCAGTATTTCCACTTTATTCACTGTTCATTTATGTGTTCTTCTAAACTGCCAATACAGACAGTGAAGAACCTTGGGCTGAGATAAATTCATGTATGAAATCACAGGAAAATCCATCCACAATAACTAATCATTTCTCATCTACATTTTCTCATTGCAACCTAGTAATAGAGACAATTATATGTACATTAAATATGGATATTTTTCTTTTATAATAGATCTTTTTTAAAAACCAGAAGCCATATGGTGTAAATCCAAGTACACTACAGAAGTTTGAATATTTTATTCAGCAAACTGACCTTTATCAGCTGAGCTTATAACCTCATAGGAGACACTAAACAATTTGTAGAATGAGGCTTGTTTTCTGTTAAACCTCACTGGCTGACATTAATTTTGAATGTTACTAACTTTTAATTATTTACTGATTGCATCCAAGTCAGCTTTTTGAAAACTGTATGAGATTGATATCAACCTAATTGTCCTTTAATTTCTTCTTGTATAACCTTTTAAAACACCAGCAGAACATTTCAGATGTTTTCAAATCCTTTGTGAATTTTCCATTGCTCCTGTTTGAAAACATTTACTTTAAACAGCTCATGGATGTTTCTGAATAATTCCTTGGATGTTCTTAGCTCGAGTGTTATTGTTCTGTGTTTTAATAAATACTTAACTTCATTACATTTTTAATACTTTTCATAATAAATCTATTATCAATATAAAATCTGATACTTATTCTTCTGGGGGACTTTTTTTTTGTTATTGTTTTCAAAGCAGGAAATAAACACTTATTAAATACTTCTGCCTCTTCTGCATCATGATACATACTTTTGACATCTCTGTTTTGCATCAGTCATAACACTATCAGTGTAAGTCATTATATGTGGTTCTGATGCACATACATCAGGACAGATATACATATCACACAATATGATACGTATAATAATATAGAATCATAGAATGGTTAGGATTGAAAAAGACCTTAAGATCACCTAGTTCCAATCCCCACTGCCATGGACATGGACGCCTTACCCTAGACCATGTTGCCCAAGCCTCTGTCTAACCTGTCCTTGAACACTGCCAGGGATGGAGCATTCATACCTATTTCTTTTAGCCATATTTCTTCACTACCCTTTATGAACTGCCTGCATTTTTTTGGCTATCATATTTCACACATTACTTCCTCTTTTTTTTATTTTTTATTTATTTTATGTATCTTTGTTCTTTAGAAATGCAAAACCACAAAGATGCCACGAGCTCTCCTTCAATTCAGATGTTTTTAGCATTTTGTGAAGCACAAATATGTGTTTGGGACACCTGACAAAGCATCTTAAAGATGTTTCAATAATACATACACATATATATATATGGGGATGTATTTGGTGTAACTGTGCATATGTGAACATAAAAAAAAAAAAGAAAAAAAGAAATTTTATTTCACTTTTCTTCATCGATAACTTCTCCGCAAGCTCTTGGATCCTGCATTTAAAAATACACCACGCTTATACAGTACTTCTTAATATTTCTTCTTTTTTGCTTAAGCACAGGAATTAGGTATTATTCATTTAACCACTCTTCCTAAAAGTTCAAGCATCACAGAAAATATTTTTCTGATCTGATAACATAGAAGAAATAAATTATTTGGAAATAGCAGGAAATAAGTATTTGCAATAGTTGGAGACTGTAAAGAACAACATACAAATATGGAAAAGAGAATAATATACAGTAAAACTGGTGAAATTCGTTTGGGACAAGCTGTGTTTTTGACATTTTTTTTATGTTCCAATTAAATTGCTTTTATTAAATATCAGCAGTCTCACTTAATAAAGAAGATAGGAACAAGTAAAAGAAATATTAGTGACATAAGAATGCAGGGTCCCTGAACTCAATCCATTTTGCAAATGAATTGTCTTAGTCTACCTGAATTGGCTAAATCACTAGGAAATAGATTTACAAATGTAATGAGAGCTCGACCTTTGCTGAGGTGATGATAAAGCAGACTTGTAAATGTGCAATTTGGCTACTGGCTGTGTTATTCTTTGCTATTTTTTCCTTAGTGAATGTAAGACAGTCTTTCATATGAGGGAGAGGGAAAATAGGAAAGGTGGATAAAAATAAAAATATCTGGTTTACATTGTGTGTACAGTTCCCTGTTCAAAAGCTGCAGTGTTGCATTCACAGAATACAGAATTTTTTCTTGTATTTTAACATGACACAAAATTAACAACTTTACATTAAAAATTCTTACCTAATTTTCCTCTAATTCAATATTAAGATTCAAATTTTTATTTCCATGATTACTTTCTACAGTCCCTGCGGTGCTTACAATTCATCCTATCTCCTCAGAATAGTAAAGCTAAACAACCGAGAGAAAAAAGATGCAGCACACTTAAAACATCTATTTTTAATTTAAAAAATAACTCTAGAATATTAATAACTGTAAATAAATGTGTTTTCACAACCATTTAAGTAGCTACCATAATGTAGGCAAAATTAAGGCATGTTTGTAGTACAAAAATAACCTTCTACAAAACAGTGCATCAGCAACAGTTCACTCCAAATGTTGTAGATAATTAATCTAATTTTCCCTCTGCTTCATTTTGTGTTCTATTAGTTTTCTTATTCAAACTTTCAAGTCACAAATCTAATTTAAAGCCTCACAACTGGTCTAATGTGGTAATGTGTTCCAAACGCATGGAATGTCTAGCAGTGAGTGATAGGGACAGAATACTAATTTCCCTCCCAGTGTGCACAATGCTCAATAAATAAATAATATATTACCTGTGCTCACCATTACTTGACTACAGAGAGTGTCAAAAGCAACAGAAAAGATGAATGTAAGTTTAAGGCACATAGCAAAGAATGAAATGAACCAGGTATGGATAGCAGAGTCAGAAGAAAAGAGGGAAGATGAACAACACAGTCTGCCACTGAATGGCAGTTATTCTGTTAATGTAGTTAACTATAGCTTCACAAGTAATGTGTATTAGGGTACATTATCATATTATTATATTGTATACTATCAGACTGCATGCTGATTAATGGTTAAATATTAAATATTTTTCTAACAGTTTTGCTTTGTGTCTGTTCTTTTATTTATCTATAGAGAAATATAGAATTTCTTTATATTGTTTTAACTTCTGATTGTTTATTCACTTTCTGATTTTTTTTTCCCCAACACATTGATTTTCTTCTGTTGTTTAGCTTTGCTTCCTTACTGTGTGTAGAGGTGGTTGTTTTATTTTAGGAGCTTTAACTTTCATACACCAGAAGACTCCAGTTAAATAATTGTAAAGTTGCTGAATTTCATTCTGATTTTCTACCAAGACATCTGAGATTATGGGAACTCCACTGTGGTCAATGAAGTCATACTGGTGCAAAACTTGCATCTGGCAGATTAAATTCAAAGTGCTCGTATTATAGAGGAGTGTGCAAGGAAGTGTGCATGTATACAGAAAAAGGGATAGTGTGTTGGCTGTGTATGGTAAAATCAAAATCTGACTATAAAGTAAAGGATGGAAATCTAAGACAGGGGAAAAAAAAATCCCATGAATAGTCAGTGTCCCAGATTATTAAAATACTATTTTGTATAAAATGTCATTATAATTTTTTTTAAATTTTATGCAATTTACCTGACCTTAAAGAACTCCTTAGAATAAATGGCTGATTTCCAGACACAGCTACTGTGCTGCTCATTACAATACCTTCTGACGTTTATGACAGTTTTATAGTTCTTTTATTCTGTACCTAGCTGTGCTCTGAAATGTCTTTACTTTGCTGAAGGCTTTCTCCTGGGAAATGGCACTGAAGTTTTGTGGACTGAAAGGACAATAAAACAGCTTGATAGAAAAAAACTATTGCTATAGAATGCAAGCCTGATGTTGATTTGCCTATAACTGTTAAAAGTGAGGGTTGATTTCATAAATACAAATACCTAGGTAAATTTATAATCACAAAAAAATGAGATCAACTTCATCAAATATTCTCATATGAGTAAACCAACCAATATGTGTAATGATTTGTCAGATCAATGCCTACATCCTAAAGTAAAATTGTACTTTGCAAGAGTAGCCCCATTGGTGGTTTATGAAGACTAAGATTCATAAGGAAGGGTGGGAAAAATGGCAGACGTAGCTATAAGCAAAAGAACAGGTAAGAAGGAACAGGTATGCAAGAAAGATATCTTGTTACACATTCTTTGACCTTTATGTAAGGCAGGACTCAAAAGAGCATTTGATGATGTCTTCAAATACTTCACAAAATTTTTAGTAATAAATAATAAAAATATTACTGACATTATTCAGAGGGTGATTACTGTTTTCCCTTTAGAAAAAGAACAACTTGAACATTTTTATAACTGTTTGGATAATACTGGTTTAACGTTTTCTATAAAAACATTAGAAAAACTTTAAATTATTACGCCTTTTTTTTTCTTTAGAAGGACACTTGTTATTGAAGTAACATTTTATTTGAAAAATTTTGACCAGCTCTAAGGAATATTTTGTATATTTATCTGGGTGTGCCTTGTATGCACTTAGAGAGAGCTGCAAGACAGCTGCAGACAGCCAAAGTTCGGGCTAAACTGTAAAACTTGAATCAAACATCTCTATTGAGCAGCCAGATAGCAAGGAGGAGGCAGACTGAGAAAGATTCAAGTGGACTTAAAGGTGATACAGAGTGTTCTGCTTTGCAGGCAGCATGTTTATGCTTGCCAGTATTTAGGATATAGAGCCAAAACCCCATTCATTCCTTGTAACATTGTAGCCTTGTCACCCCTCCCTTCAATGTGAGGGAGGAAAACCTTAACACTAATGACAAATCTACTCCCTCTTCTGCTCTGCTATCAGTGTTTACTGCAGAGGGTTATTAAAAATGTACTCCTGGCACCTCTTTGCCCCTGAACTGCCATGCTAATCAAAGCATGGATCATCCTGAAAAGGGTTTATTTCTAGAGTGCTGCTCCATTTCAGAGTGCTGACTGAGAGAGATAATGCAATCATCTGTAGTGCTGCAGAAAAACAGGTTTAAATTGTGATCACACAAGAAACCCTAAATTAAATAAGGTCATTCTGGTCTGTACACAGATGGAAGGAAGACCTCCAAGGACTTCTAAAGTGTTTAAGGAGATATTATTAGTGAGTGGTACAGCAGGTAACATTTTTTCCCTGTATTAGTACTGCCCAGGTATCATGCTAGATGGAACCCTATTGCTAGAGATGTCATCTTTCAGATAAACATAAAAACAAGGTCCTGAACAAAATCAGCTGTTAAAAATCGTACATTTCTCATAGTGTTCTCTTGGCCAAATCTGAAGTAGGTAATTACATTCTGCTTGCCTTAATTAACCCTGAAGTGTGTGAAATGCACATTTTCCCTTCTCATACTAACATCTCTGTAATGCAGCTTTTCTCCATGCTTAATATTCACAGAATACCATTAAAAAAACAAAAGAAAAAAAACCCCTGCTGTATCTAATTAATTGGAATATTTGAAATAGCTAATAACTGAAAGATATTTACTTTATTACAGAGGTGTTGTAGTTCAAGGCCAGCCGGCAACCTGGAACCACGCAGCCGCTCGCTAACTCACCCCCTCTTCCTTCCTCCCTCCGCTCCCGGAGAGATGGGGAGGAGGATCGGAGGAATGTAACTCCCACAGGTTGAGATAACAGCACTCCAGTAACTAAGGTATAATACAAATCACTACTGCTACCAATAATAATGATAAGAGAAATAACAAGAAACTATCCGCCCACCACCTGCCGACCAATCCCCAACCTGACTCAAGCAGCGATCTGGGCCTTCCAGGTAACTCTCCCCAGTTTATATACTGGGCATGACATGCTGTGGTATGGAATACCTCTTTGGCCAGTTTGGGTCAGGTGTCCTGTCTCTGCTTCCTCCTGGCTTCCCCTCCTCCCTGGCAGAGCATGAGACTGAGAAAGTCCTTGGTCAGAGTAAACATTACTTAGCAGCAACTAAAACCATCGGTGTTACCAGCGTTGTTCCCAGACTGAAAGTCAAAAACACAGCACTGCACCACCTACTAAGGAGAAAAAAATGACTGCTGTAGCTGAACCCAGGACAGGAAAAAAACAGTAAACCACAATATTTTAAAAATATTTTTACTACTATACAGCAAAAACATTGTTTTCCAATGCGGTATGAAAAATATTCTAGAGAATCTGAAACAGAGCTGTAATATTTAATAATTAATTAAAGATGATGGAGAAGTAAAGGCAATGGAAAATGTCAGCCAGCTTCAGAGAGAAACAAATACTAAAATCTCCGTGAGTACCAGTGTATCTGATGAGATATGTGTGAAGAAAAAGACTTGTCTGCTTACAGCCCACAGGAGTTGGTTTAAAGAAGGTGAGATAACAATTCAGATGTTGCTGTCCAATTAAAATTTATTCTAAATTGGAAATTTTTGTTTCCAAACGGACACAGTCAAGTTCCTATAGTATTGGGACATTTTTCAAATGTAAAAAAAAAAGTAAATAAAATTTATATATATAAAACAATAAGAGTTTTAGCTGATGGAGGAAAAAAAATAAAGATCAAAAATATTTTGCATTACACTGGAATATTACCATCAAAAGTATTCTTGGTCAATTTATAGCACGTAGTGTTAAAATCTGCTCATAATAATACAAAATAAAAGGATGGGATAGTACATCAGGCTTTGATCTTATCAGGTTTATTGTCCATTCATAAGTGTGCACATCCTTTTGCATTCAGTAGGAATTCTGGGGTTTTATCTATTAAGTATGTGTGAGTATCTTGCTCAGTTGTAAACACTAAACACAAGATCAGAAGGAAAATATATTCTTTCGTTCAATTTTTGTACACACCCATACATAACTTTTATGGACATTATCCATTTTGAGTAAATGGAAGAATCTAATTATAGGAGTTAACTATATTTAAGAACTTCAAGAAACTCAACCACAGATTCCTAATTAACCTATTTATCAATATTGTCTTTCAAACTTTCTTCTCCTATCCATGAACTCCTCAGTAAGACTCAGCTAAAAATCAAGCCCAGTTTACTCATTTGAGTCTGAAATTGAAACAACTGCTATGGGCTTCTGCTATAACGTATTTGAGAGTTCAGTTAGGAGCACTGCAAGACAAATTATCCACTTTAGGAAAACAAAGGGAAAGAAAAAAACCCAAATGAACAAATAAGCAGAAGGAAATGGAGAAAACTTGCATTGAAACACAATTGCTGAGACAGCACTGAGGCACTCAGAAAAATACCTCTGTGCAAAGGAAAATGCTCTGTGTAATTCCACCTCTCAGACGTGCTTAGTGAAGAATTTCCATATAAGCATCTGTGCATGTCAGGCTTCTGTTTTGAACTGCTACCCACGGTTTCTGTGTTACCAGCTGATAAAGTGCCTGTAAAATTTAGTGGTTGAATCATATATTATTTTCTGTCTCCATTGTGGAATTCCACCACCACTTACATCTTGCAGCATGGTGCTAAAGATCCCACATAGCATAATGGATGAGCAACCTGCTTGAGTCAGTTGTACAGCTGAAATGTCACCTGCCCTTTTTATCAACTACGTACCCTCTCTGCTGCCTTAATGATGCATAATCATGAGAGTCCATTAATCAAAACACATCTCAGAATTCATCCTAAGAGTTTGTATTTTGGAAAGTTCATGATGTTCTTGTCACATCCATTTCCATTTCATGCTAGTGACACAGCACTTTCATCATACTTGAGATTTTTTTTAGAAAATAAAGATGTAAGAAGTTCCTGTTATGGAGGAATGTTTCACAACTTCAGTATGCTTTCATATATTTTTCTATAGGAAAGCCCTGTGGGTGCAAAGGTCCCAGGTGCTTGAAGACAGAAAGAAGTGGAATTTTTCTGAAGTCTATTTAAGAAAATACTGTTTTCCTAGGGAGAAAGAGAGGCATTTGTATTAAAGATAAAGGGGTTGAGCCACTTCGGATTAAATTACTATACCTATTGATTCTGGAAAAGAAAAAAAAGGCACCAAGAAAAGAACTAAGGAACCAGTAAGGCATATCAATTGGAGTATTAGTACCAGTAATCTCGTCTTGTAATACTAGTTAAAAGGTAGCTCCAATATTCATATACATTTAATTTCAGTGGTGGACCTGGGAGCACAAATAACCCTCAGCAAGAGGTAAAATCACTTCCTAATCCCAGTTCTCTGAAAATTATAGATGAAAATACTTTTAAATAAACATCCAACATGAAAATCAGTGAATGCAAAATTAATATGCTATCAAAGCCAGACCGTCATTGCTTTCAGTGAACACATAATAGCCAGCTTGTGACAAGACTCAGTTGTTAAAAGCCCCATGATACTTTTGTGAGAGGCAGAGTGATAATTTTCAATTGTCTGTCCAAATCCAGTGTGGGTACTTACATTAAAAAAAAAACATCAAAATTGTACTTTAAATTGAGTACAGTACAATTTTCTACTTCAGCTTAAAATCAAGATGGGGTATGTTGTTCAGCAGTTAGAATCATAGAAGAGTTAGGGTTGGAAAGG
>NW_009940517.1:0-15515 GCF_000696875.1 Nestor notabilis
TATATATATAAAAAATAGATATATATCTTCACTGTAGAAAAATCAGTTTGTCTTTCTCCTTTTCCATAACTAGTTTATTTTTTCCCCCATGTGTGAGGAGAAATAAGCCTGTCAATTAAGCAGTCTCGGTTCCTTCAGCCTAAACCACAAACCATTTATATCACTGAACCTAATTTCACTATTCTTTTTTACTTAGTCCTTATTGAGGGAAGGGGAAGGGAGAGGTGAAAGAGAAAGGGGCAGGGAGAGAGAGAGAAAATAAGCCCCACAAATCCTGAAGTGTAAAGAAAAGGCCAGTAATTACTTCAGGTTTCCTACACAAAAGAATCCCTCCCATGCATTTTGAGGGGGAAAAAAAAAAATATCTGAAACACTCCAACAGCATGACACTGTTAAATCACATTCCCTTTATAATTCTACACAATGTGTAAAACCTGTCATGAGGAACTTCTACCTCTTGTTTTATTCAATGTTGTTTTTCCATTTGTGCTTACTAGTTAGGTTTGGGGTTGTTTGTTTTGTTTGTTGGGGTTTTTTTAGTTGGTTGTATTTTTGTTTGTTTTTGAAGGTAAGCATTTGCTGAGGTTATTACTTCAATATATCTGTAGTGTTTCCCAGATTTGCATCTTATATGAACTTTTTCATCTGCAATCTCAATTCCCGCACTGGAATTGTCAGGGATGAGGCAGAACAGTTCAGGACCTAGGACAGATCCAGAATCAGAACAAGAGTAACTGCCTCTTACATGCTTCCTCCTGGACAGTCCCTTGACAGCTCCTTCCAGAGTACCCCTCCAGGGTGCTTCTGCATAGTTTTAAATCCACCTTACAGTAGCTCCAGCTAGAACAGGGGTGGCCAAATTGATAGGTGGAAGGCAACACACCTAAAAATTCCACTGTACTAGAGTAACTTCAGTCCTTCTTTACTTATTTTTTAGTCATGCGCTGTTTACCAGTTTATGAATTCTCCAAGGTAATTCCCAATAGCTCTGAAATTGCCTCAGTTGGTTTTTCCAGCCACTCTAAGGGGGAATTTCATCATACTTACGAAAATATGTAACTACTTTCTAGCCTGTTTTTTCTCTATTCTTGCCTTCATCACTGCAATTGTTTTAACACACTATAAAGCAGAGCTACTTTTTCTATCAGATCTGCATCAGACTTTTCAGTCATGTAGAAAACCAGGAGGTACTCTCCTGATGAACCACTACAATGTGCATTTTGAGGTTTTTCCTTATCTTCTGTAAGCAGATAACCTATCTGACACATGATCCCATAGATGAAGAGTAAAGAGAGACATTAAAGCAATCCCATTACCTGCTGGGCTTCCCTATTTCCCATGCCATTTTACTCCATCCTCCAAAGTGCTCCAGAACAGCTGTTAATTTGTAATCTGCTTCAAGGCATCTTAATATCAAATACAATAATGGAGAACCATAGCTGATAAGTACCAGTGCACATGTCAGCAAGAGACTTACTATCCACTGTCTCACTGCTACAGAAGCTCAGCTGTAAGGGCTTCAAAATATAAAAAAGGCAAAACTAAAGAAAAAAGGGTTATCAGGGCTGATCAGAAGAACTGAAGAAAACTCAAAATTGGGGGACCATATTATTGCAAGAAATAAATTGCTTTATAATCCTGGCTCATGTGAGGGAGTTGACAATGATAAGAAACAAAACAAAGGAAGTAGGCAGAGCTTTAATGGCCTCATCAATAGCTGGAAAAGAGATTTTATGACCAGATAACTAAATAGCAAGAAAAATGTGTGGAATCTGGATGTTGTCAAGGAGATGGAGAGGTACCAGTGACAAAATGTAAACACTGAACATGGCTATAAAACAAAGTTGCTACCTTTCTTGCATAGTTCCTATTTTGGTACTTCTCCATATTGACAGAAGCCACAGTCTTCAGCCGCCTTACTTCTACAAACTGAAGGAATGCTTTTTCTTGAAAGCAACTACTTCTCTTAAAAGCCTCTATTTATAAAACCTCCCACATTTAGCTATGCATTGAGTATCCTTCCAATGAAAATCCCCTTTCATTTCTCCAACCTCAATGGGATGTCTTCGCCGTTATTTCAGCTGCCAAGAATCCAAAGTATGTACAATGAGAAACTGCCTTACAACATGCCTCATAAAGCAACTCAAAGTAAACAACTCACAAAATCAAAACACTATATACCTTCTACAGAGTTGGCAAACAGAATGTGTCACTTAAGGGTAGGCGTTTCAAGATTACATTTATAACTGTAAAAGGAGAGATACTCAGAAAATGGCTCAAGTACTAGGTCCAATCTATCCAACTAAACTTTTAATTCTGCTTTTAGCTCATTTGTAGGTTACTCCACCTAACTCCCTTCAACACAAATCTACCAATTAATGTGAAAGAGGTTCAAGTCAACTGAACCCAGCAATGTTTCATGTCTAGAGGCTGTCCTAAAGTACCCTAAAGCTGAACTTTCCTAAGGCTTTCCTTGCTTTACTTTTTGCCTTTACAGATACTTCCCTTTGATGACTAAGTAGCCACAGCTGATCATTCCCTTTTACAGTTGAAATATCCAACATGCTTTCAACCATAGGGAGACAGTGGCACCAGACTGCAAGAATAAAGAAGGAAAATAAATACCACTCAAATAAACCCAACGTGTTCTTGTCCTGATTAAAAAAAAAAAAAAAAAAAAAAAAGTCTGCCTACAGACAATAGTTCCAAAAGCTCTTTAATGCTTCATTTGTTGTATCACCTACTATAACACCTACCAAGTTTCCAAAAGGACTTGCCATGATATGACTGACCGGAAACACGATACACAAATGCAAACCGAAACACAGCACACATATATATCATAGAAATACACAAACTCTCTCAGTATAATGCAAAACTACAAATAGAAAAAAAATCCAAGAATTTCTGAAGAAATACACTCATCTAAATCCTTTCACTGTAACTTGGCAACAAAATCTACAGAACTCTTCAGAAAAAAAAACACCTTTTGCTAATATTGGTTAGTATCCCTGGGTTTCAGAATATCTCTGACAAAGGAACAATTGCTCTGTGAAGCAATTAATGAAAAATACGTCCATGAGCATTTGCTTGACCTTCCCTTCCTCTTTGCACAGTTGCGGCCAGGGTAGGAAAAATAACAGTTACTGCTTCTGCCAAAATCACAGCAAAAGAAGCTGAGTTACATGGCAGTTGGCTCACAGACCATATTTTTGCCTGTTGTGATACAGTAGAAGTTTGAATATGACATTTGCTGGCAAAACAAAACAAAACTAAATAAAAAAAAAAACAAACACCCCCCCCCCAAAAAAAAAAAAAAAAAAAACAAACCCCCCCCCCCCAAAAAAAAAAAAAGAGTGGAAGATAAGCTGCAGAAGAAGAAAGCTAAGATTTCTGTAGTAATAACCCCAAACTGGGGACTAATTGCCACTACATACCCACCCACCACCTCAAGACCTTAAAACAGCTTAAAAATGCTCCAAGTAATAAATTACTTACATTTAGATCTCATTACCATGCAGCTCTTCCTACAAGAATGTTAGCACAAATGTGCAGTTTAAACTTATTTAAAACTGCAAGCGTTGCTACTTTTCAGTTCCCCTCATATTCCCTTTACTTCTGCTGAGCTGCAGCATAGAAGTCCAACATATGTTTCTATAAATATATTACAAAAAAGGAGGGCTAACGAGAATCTCTATCCTTTATTGGGTGCAAGGGGAAACAGTGTCAATAGCTCAGGTATTGAATGCCTTCTTCGCCTCAGTCTTTAACAGCAAGACGAGTTGTTCCCTGAGTACCCAGCCCCCTGAGCTGAAACACAGAAAGAATGAAGCCCCCATAATCTGAGGGGAAATGGTCAGCTACCTGCTACACTACTTAGACACATACAAGTCTATGGGGCCGGATGGGGTCCACCCAAGGACAGTGAGGGAGACTGGCAGAAGTGCTCACCAAGCCACTTTCAGTCATTTATGAGCAGTCCTGGCTAACCAGGGAAGTCCCAGGTGACTGGAGGTTAGCAAATGTGATACCCATCTAGAAGAAGGCTGGAAGGAATATCCAGGAAAAAACAGGCCTGTCAGTCTGACCTCAGTGCTGGGGAAAGTTAAGAAGCAATCATCTTGAGTGCCATCAGACACCACGTATCAAGCCCAGTCAGCATGGGCTTATGAAAGGCAGGTCCTGCTTCGCTAACCTGATCTCCTTCTATGACAAGATGACCCACTTAGTGTACGAAGGAAAGGCTGTGGATGTTGTTTACCTGGACTTCAGTAAAGCCTTTCACACCGTTTCCCACAGTATTCTCCTGGAGAAACTGTCTGTTCATGGCATGGACAGGTGAACTCTTCACTAGGTTAAAAACTGACTGGATGGCAGAGCCCAAAGGATGGTGGTGAATGGAGCTAAATCCAACTGGTGGCCAGTCACAAGTGGTTCCCCAGGGCTCAGTATTAGGGCCAGCTCAGTTTAATAACTTTATCAATGATGTGGATGAGGGGACCAAGTGCACCCTCAGTAAGTTTGCAGAAGACACCATGTTGGGCAGGAGTGTTGATCTGCCTGAGGACAGGAAGGCTCTGAAGAGGGATCTGGACAGGCTGGATCAATGGGCCAAGGGCAATTGTATGAGATTCAGCAAGGTAAGCCCTGGGTCCACCACTTGGTTTACAACCACCCCATGCAATACCATAGGCAGAGGGAAGAATACCTGGAAAACCACCTGGCAGAAAAGAACCTGCGGGTGTTGACTGATGGCCACTGAACATGAGCTAGCTTGTACCTAGGCAGCCAATAAGGTCAAGAGCATCCTGGCCTGTATCAGAAATAGTGCGGCCAGCAGGGCCAGGGCAGGGATCATCCCCCTGTACCCAGCACTGGTGAGGCCGCATCTCAAATCCTGTGTTCAGTTCTGGTCGTCTCACTACCAGAAAGACATTAAGGTGCTGGAGCATGACCAAAGAAGGTCAACAAAGATGGAGAAGGATCTGGTCTGGAGAATAAATCCTGTGAGGAGTGGCTGATGGAACTGGGGCTTTTCTCTATATATAGAGAAAAGGCGGCTGAGGAGAGACCTCTCTATGACTACCTGAAAGGAGTAGAGAGGTGTCGGTCTCTTCTCCCAAGTAACAAGCAACCCGACAAGAGGAAATAGCCTCAAGTTGTGCTAATGGAGGTGTAGATTTGACATTAGGGAAAATTTTCTCACTTAAAGGGTTGTCAAGCATTGGAAGAAGCTGCCCGGAGAAGTGGTTGAGTACCCAGCCCTGGAAGTATTTAAAAGATGTGTAGATGTGGCACTTACGGACATGTTTTAGTGCTGGACTTGGCAGTGTTAGGCTTTAAGTTGGACTCAGTCTTGAAGGTCTTTTCCAACCTAAATTATCCCACGATTCTATGCTTCCAGTAACAAGGATCACATCTTGCAACACAGCTCTGCTGCAAGAATTGATTGTTCAGCACTGTGTATTTGTTACCTGTGACACCTCCTATTAAAAGACAGATAAACCTCATACAGATCCTTTCTCCTTATGGCCTATTTTTCTAAGAAATACAGAATCACAGAATCATTTAGGTTAGACAGGAGCTCTTCAGGTAAGACTTTTTTCACTGTGAGGGTGACTGAGCACTGGCACAGCTTGCCCAGCAAGGTTGTGGAGTCTCCATCCTTGGCGATATTCAAAACCATCTGGACATGGTCCTGTGCCACCAGCTCCAGGTGGCCCTCCTTGAGCAGGGGCAGCGGACTACTGGGAGTACTTTCTCTTCTCATCAAGGGCTACAGATTTTTTTTTATCTCAGCACTGAGAATCATTGAAAAGGAAAATAGCTCAACTTGATAGTCAGATCTCAAAACAACACAAGTGAGCACAACAAAATTCATTCCCAAATAATAAAATCTTGATTTTTTTGATTGTCAGCAATGACAATATTAACCTCAGATGACCTCAACTATTTAGAATTACTGATAACAACTTCATTTAGTAAGCCTAAAACCTAAAGCTTAAGGAACTCAGATTTTTAGTAAAGAGGGCAACAGCTCACCAGTCATTCTAACAGCCATGTGTATGCCCTCCAAACCATTACCAGCTTAAGCGCTATCTTCTTTGAATTACTAATCAAGCATTCTGATGTGAATTTTCATCTAGACCAATACAAAAGGAAAGCCAGGGCATTTAAGCAGTATATCTACAAATGGAAAAACTATCAAAATCCTGCCACCTAAATCCATAAATCAGGGTAAGGAACATCAACTGTAATCCAATTAAGACAGGCTTAGAGAAAAACAGAGGCAGACTAGTAGGAAACATGTAGTTTCTTTTCTGTAATTTCCTGATGTTAATTATTTGCTGCATTGTCACCTATGTAACAACACATGCAAGGAAAACATTCAACTCCATTTTTTCAGTGTAAAGGACTGCTGTATCTCTTCAATATTTTTAGGACTCAATTATTTTTTTTTTTTTTAAATAAAAAGGTCATATAACCATAGCGAAGATGACAATATCCACACCTTTGACCACTTTCCTATCTGAACAAAAGCACCAAAACCAAAATGCATACAACACTATCCTACATAGAATCATAGCAGCAGAATTTTAATTTAGGGAATACACTCTATGAAGTTCAGAGAGAACTGTACTTGTTCAGAAAAAGCACACTACAGTAGTTAATGACAGTATATCTTCCTTAGAGTGATTACGACTGCAAATAAACCAAATCAATTCTACATTGTCTTCACTGAATCACAGAAGATGCAACCACATCGTGCAAACTGAAACTCACATGTACAGCTGTCAGTGATCTACCCTGTATACCAATTTATTCTAGAAATAAAACGGGATAGAGAATTGATTGGTTTGAAGAGAAAAAGAATAGAGACATGACTACTCTGAAAACATGCAGGCATAATGAAGATGTATGAGAATATCCGTTAGCAAGAATAATGCTTTGGCTAGTGGGAAAGGAAAGGCAAAACCAGGTAGGAGGTGAGTCATAAGTAACTCTACTCATAACTCATGGTGAAACAATCAAAATAAGAAAGAGGAGGCCGAAAGAATAAAAACAGGAGAATAAGGTATTTATTTAATAACAAGCTTAGCTCAACATAATATAAATGACTGGCTGCAGATCTGTATAAAGACAGTCATTGTCCTAAGGGCTTGGTGACAGAAAAGATGAGTGATGTTATCAACTGCAACAAGCAGAACACTGGCAAAGTGAAGAGCTCAGGGTTTGACCTTATTAGGATCAAAACTCTTAGCTAGACATTTTTCCACACTGACAGAGATCATGACCAAAATAACCTAACTACTGTAGCACCTATGAATTTAAACTACAAACAATAGACTTACACATTTTGACCTTAACTTACTTTCTCTTTGTATTGGCTTTGGCTAGGATAGAGTTAATATTCTTCAGAGTATAGAATCATAGAATAGTTAGGGTTGGAAAGGACCTTAAGATCATCTAGTTCCAACCCCCCTGCCATGAGCAGGGACACCACACACTAAACTATGTCGCCCAAGGCTCTGTCCAGCCTGGCCTTGACCACCTCCAGGGTTGGAGCATTCACAACTGGTGCTTGTATGTTTTGGATATGCGATGGAAACAGTGCTGATAACACACCTATGTTTTAGCTGTTGCTTAACAGTATTTGCACAGACTCAACAACTTTTCTGCTCCTCATCTCACCCCACGAGCGAGCAGGCTGTGGGTGCACAAGAAGCTGGAAGAGGAAATAGCCAGGACAGCTGACCCCAAATGACCACAGGGATATCCCATTCCATGTGATATTATGCTCGGCAATAAAAGCCGAAGGGAAGGAGAAACGGGGCAACATTCAGTTTTGGGGCTTACAAGTAATCATGATGCACAACGGAGCCCTGCTTTCCTGGAGATGGCTAAACAACGGCCAGCCAATGGGAAGTGGTGAATGAATTCTTTATTTTGCTTTGCTTGTGCACACAGCTTTTGCTTAACCTATTAAACTACCTTTATCTCAACCCAAAAGTTTTTGCATGTTCATCCCTCCAACTGTCTTTCCACGCCACTGTGGGGGGATGAGTGACTGAGCAGCTGCATGGTGCTGAGTTGACTAGTGGGGTTAAACTACAACACCCTGTCACAGAACTGATAAAATATTTTCCAAGAGTTCAAAAGCGATTATTTCAGACAACCATTAATGGGAACATGAGTCAAGGAAAGCTAAGGGAAGAAACTGCAAATAAGGAATGGTACTAATCTAACCACAGGACTCCAGTTTTATGTGGGGACAAGGAAGCTGAATTTTTGTTTCTTTTCTAAGGTGTACACATCCTCAGAGTATTCTCAAGCCAAAGCAGCCATAGATATACTAGATGCAAAGAAAGAAGCCCAGAAAGCCAACCGTATCCTGGGCTGCATCAAAAGAAGCATGACCAGCAGGTCAAAGGAGGTGATCCTGCCCCTCTACTCTGCTCTTGTGAGACCTCATTCAGAGTACTGTGTCCAGTTCTAGTGTCCTCAACATAAAAAGGACATGGAGCTGTTGGATCAAGTCCAGAGGAGGGCCATGAGGATGATAAGAGGACTGGAGCACCTCCCGTATGAAGACAGGCGGAGAAAGTTGGGGCTGTTCAGCCGGGAGAAGAGAAGGCTGCGTGGAGACCTCAGAGCAGCCTTCCAGTATCTGAAGGGGGCCTATGAAAATGGTGGGGAGGGACTCTTCATTAGGGACTGTAGCGGTAGGACAAGGGGTAACGGGTTTAAACTTAAACAGGGGAGGTTTAGGTTGGATATAAGGAAGAAGTTCTTCACAGTGAGGGTGGTGAGGCACTGGAATGGGTTGCGCAAGGAAGTTGTGAATGATCCAACCCTGAAGGCATTTAAGGCCAGGCTGGACAGAGCCTTGGGCGACATAGTTTAGTGTGTGGTGTCCCTGCTCATGGCAGGGGGGTTGGAACTAGATGATTTTAAGGTCCTTTCCAACCCTAACTGTTCTATGATTCTATGATTCTATGACTCAGTTGTAACAATAAAAACTAATTAAGTCCATCAACACATTCATCAGTCTGAAGGGATGCAGTGAGCTATAATATGCTATTTACTATAAAGGATTTTCTAAGAAAAAAAAACATATTAACATATGAAAAATTAAATCTAAATGTACAGAAATTGTATACCTTCATTTAGCCACTTACAGCACACAGAGCCCATTCTCCTGTGCTAATTTCTAGTATTCATCCCTTGGAGGGGCACAATAGTAAGAATTAAATGAGAACGACCACTGGGAAAGATTAGCTGTGAAAGAGTCTGCTTACAATATAATAAGTTTAGTTAGTTGTAAGGCTACTATTTCAATCAGCACCTCAGTGTGACGCAGTGTTTATGGCAAGCAAACCAAGAAAGAAAAGAAAAAATAAAACCATCTATTTAAGAGACGTTGCAAGAGGTTAGTTTCCAAAGTAAACGAAGGACATGGAAAAGTTTGCACAAAGTACTTCAGTACCAAAAACTGTATTGCTATCATATGTGCTTTATAAAACATATGCCATATATCTTTAGATTATGGGTTTGTTGAAACGTATGTAGACATATGCCAAAGAAGAATTTACTAAAGAAATATCTTCAAAATATTTTGGCCAGGAGGAAGATCATAATATGGGAGGAAAACAAAACCAACACTCCACAACTGACAATTAACATGGCAGAAACATAAATTCAACATCAAGTTTTTAAGAAGCACATTTCTACATTTAACGTAGCTAGCAGTGAGGAATGGTAACTTCTTAAACTGGTCCAGCTCCCATCTAACTGATTATATTTGCTGTCTAAAAGACCATCAGCATGCCAGAGCAGATAGCATAATTGAAACTGAAACTTTAACTGGCATTTCCTTTTATTTTTAAAAAGACAAAAAGCACACCCGAAAAACCCCACCACAAACCTACTACAGCACAAAAGAGAAAAAAAAAAAAAAAAAAGTATAACATACACGCTGGTTTTAAATCTGTAGGTGTTAGAACCCCAGGGACACACAGATTAGAAAGCCTGAAGAAAGCCTGTAAACTGGGAACAGGAAATCAGACTTTATATGAAAAGTGGCAACAGCTTATGCCCCTTTAAAAAAATGGAAGCAAAGCCCAATTTCAGTTAAGCAAAAATAACTGATTATTTCTCGAATTGCTAGCTGTAGCCATTTTGAAATAAATTAGAACAAATAAATCAGTCACTGCTTAAAATATTAAGCAGAATTAACCACCATCGTTGCAAATCTAATATGCTGATGCCTCTCCTGTCACACTCAGCAGTTACATTGACTTATGTTTGCATATTAAAATTCTACATTTTTCTGAACTTCAGCAGAACATTCAGGCAATGTTTACTCATTCCAAGCAGAAGAGACTTCATTATCCACATAAAAAACACCCACAAAATTCATGCAATGACCTCATATGGAAGAATTTACTGAGAGAATAACACTAATACTTAAGCCAGGTATGTTGCCACTGTTACGAACTATGCCATTTTATAGATACCAAGACCTACAATCATATTCCCACAAATATTTTCATCAGCAAACCCCAATCTTACATTCAGAAAGGATAAATTATTTTAAAAGTTTAAAACACATTAAGTACAGTAGATACACAAAAGTGGCTTTTGTGATCTTTGGTGATCAAGAAATCACCAAACATCAAGGATTAACCTAGCAATAAAGCAGAATTACATATGGCCTTACCTATGCTTGAAAAGCATCTACAAGAACGCCAAAACCCAAGAACAGAACGGGTAATGGGAACTGAAAAAGAGGCAATAATCTGCTGTCATTAGTATTTACCTTCATAAAAAGACACTTCCCAAAACAATTACTATATGAACAATAAAAAGGCTTAAATAATAATGACCAAAACATTACAGGTAAAGAATTGGGTATCCAGTACAAATGATTCAGTAACAAACTGGTTATGTGGAAAACACTGTAGCTGCTGCTACTTGTTGACACACTCTCACACAAGCACGGTCCCATTGCTAAAAAAATAAAATAGCGTAACAGTTTTTTGTAACAGTTTGGCCTATAATTGAATTTTTAACTGAAGAGCAAAAGGTTCCACGTAGTATTATTTGATAATCCAAAACAAATAACAAAAAAAAAAAAATCACCACAATGTGATTCTATCACATGCAGTAATTCTTTTCCAGCTACCCACCTTCCTTCTAAATGAAGAAGCAGAAGGATCCATGACTACAAAAAACAAAGGTGTCTTTTACCACCACTTGACTTCAAAGGCTGCTTCAGCCTCTATTTTTGTGAAAAGGAAATGCATTTTTATCAGCCCCCAAAATGAATACTCTTATGCATTTCAGGGTGTTTTTTGTTTGGGGTGTTTTTTTATTATTTATTTATTTTTCAAATAGTTTATATAAAATTACTTTTACATATGCACAAATAAACATCTTAAGACTCTCAGCATATTATTACCTTCTTTTCAGCTTCTGCACAAATACAAACCAGGTTAGACTAAGTGACTACTACAGATTTTTAGAAGAACTACCATATGAAACTGTTTTCCTTATCAGAATATAAGGTAAAGATGGTAAGTAATAATAGCTAATCCCTAAAAACCAATATCATAATACAGTATTAAAACATTACTATATTCATAGAATCCTAGGACAGTTTGGGTTGTAAAGGACCTTAAGATTATCTAGTTCCAACCCCATAGGCAGGGACACCTTCCACCAGACCAAGCTGCTCAAAGCCCCATCCAACCTGGCCTATTAGCTGCAACCTATGTAGCATAGCTAAAAAGCCTACAGCAGACAGCAACTCTTACCAGCTTTTCTAACGCACAGGCTAACTTAAGACTCAAAAGCACATTGTTTTTCCCATGAAATGAAATAAAATTTTAAGTTTATATAAAGGCAAACTTTTGTTTCAGTAAAATGGCATTTACAAAACATGAACTGAAAAACAGATGAGACTAGAACAATAGACTAGACTAGAATATTTCATTTGGAATGGACCTATGAAGCAAACCGTTTTACAGGTACAAGCAGGAAAATGTTGTATCTAATGCATAATACTTCACAGGAAACATGTTAGACTTTATGTATACAACCTTATTTTCAATGAAATGAATGTTTCCAAACTTTCTCCAATTATAATTTTATTTAAAAAAAAGCATCAAGTCTCAATCAGAAAACAGCTCACAGCTTTTGTAAAGGCTTTAGAGCTGAAGAAATAAAGGTTTGCCAGTGTGCCAACAATCAACATAAATTTCTCAATCTATTAAACTTGGTTTCTACAAATTCTGTAACAACTTGGCAGTACAAGCGTGAAGTATTTCAGTAGCATTTCTACAATAAATTTTGAAATATATACACTTTAAACATCACAGGGCTGAATAAGCATTGCATTACTGAGCAAAAGAAGGGGCGTAAGAGAAGACTTTGTGTCAACTTTGAAAAGCCTAAAGACTAACACCTAATGATCAATTTTCTCCAGAGGATGTATAATTTACTACTGTGTGGATGAGCTGGCCTACTTCCAAAAATTTCTTTTATTATCCAGTAGAAAGTATCAGTGTAAAATGAAAGAAAGTTGGCTGCCTCTTCTTCAGCCAAAATGGCTGGAAAAACAGCCATCTGACTTCGGGTTAATAGCAGAAATCTTACATTCCAGTCATCACTGAAACTTTCCTTGATCTCAACAAGAGATGTGGTATCAACAAATTGACTCCACACTTCCAGGGATGCTGCACACACAGCTTCTTTGGGCACCCTGTTCCGGTGTTTCACTGCCCTTAGATTTCCCTCCCCAGTGTCTAACCTAAATCTCCCCTCTGCAAGCTTAGTATTATTCAGTAAATACTGCTACATCTCTGATACCTAATGTTACTACAGAAATCCAGATGCAGTCTTCAAATTTTCATTTCTATCCATATTTGACAAAAAGTCTCATAGAACACAGTGAGCCTAACTGATACTTCTAGAAGTATATACATAGGTAAGAGTAAAGGGACTGACAGTCCAGTGAAAACCCCGAGATCCACAATAAGTAACAGCAGCAATTAGCTGGATAGGGCTGTTTCTTAGGATTAAGTTATACAACAGAAAAATTGCGTATTTGAAGACAACATAATGTGAAAATCGATAAATACCTTACAGTAAATACCTTACTTTGCAAATGTAAAGCTTCAGGACTGAAAGGAGTTAACAACTTAAGATTACTTCAGTACCAGACCAGACTTCCCATTTCATCCACTCAGAACCCGGCGTATGAGACCACACTCCAACACCAGGAAGTTTTTGCTTGCCCTCTGAAGCAGCTCATACTTTCTACTAGTGTTTTACAGACTTTTATAGCTACATTAACCATTATACCGTTACTAGTCATTTTCATACGTTTCAGTAGCCACAAAGCAGAGACTACAAATTTGGCACACAGACATTCAGTAGACTTATCTTCCAAACCAATCTTGACAAGTAAATTTCCCACTGCTAGTAGTACCAGAACAGATTTTTAATATTGTTATCTGAGCAAAGACAGTTGTACGTTAATTGTAGGATTAGGCAATTTTATGAAAGGAAACAGAAAAAGTGTTAGACTGGCACTAGTGCTAAAACAAGCAGTTTCTCTGCTCCCACTGCTCTGTACTTAGATCTTCATGCAACCCTTCACCTCATGCTGTCACATGCACAATCACAAGGTGAGCCAGATCAGGGAATTAGTCTGGATTACAGCAAACCATTTTTGCCAAGTTAATTTTAACCCAGAGCAAGTCTCTAATCTGCTACTGCAAGAGACTATATAAATAATTATGTCAACGTGGCAGAAGGAACAAGCACACGAACTGAACGGTCCCCTTTGGAGACTGAAGTGTTCACAACACTGCAGCCAGTACCACATGAGGAAGTGCAAAGCACTGCTACTTCTGTTTCAAAGCCAATTACCACATCCTACTCAACATACGACATTCATCACTTGCAGATGACAGCCAGCACAAACACCTTGCAAATGCGATTGTAATCTCATTCGTGACTTTCAGACAATCTCCACAATGTTTCATTTTCTTGTCTACACACAAGCATTTTCATACTGCATTCTAGTTCTTCATAAACATTAAAGTCAGGTTTGGAATAAAAGCACTCACTGAGGCAGGCATTGGTCATACCATATGAAGTGCAGAGTACAATTTTGCAGACTTGAATCAAAAATTCTTTTGAAATTGACATAGTGCTAGTAGGTTGCACTATCATTCTTCAAATTAGTCTTCTTGTAGCACAGGAAGAAGTGTATTAATGTTCAGAAGCCAATCTGTTTAGTTTAGTTACTTCAAGATATTTTTGTAGTCACAAACACTTATTGACAGATTAGGAGGCTTCAGATTTTCCACATTTTCTGATACAAACTATATTATCTCAGCCTCCAACTAATTTATCTGGCACTGTTACCTACTGTAGAAATCAGATGCAGTCACAAATCAATTTAAAGCATCTCTTTAGAAAAGGTTTGGGATTTTTACCGTGTTTGTCAAAAAGAATTTTTGACCATTTCTGTTTAAGACTACCAGGTGGCTGAAGTTCTCAAACCTTCAACTGCAATATTTTGACACTAATATGGAGAAAGGGTGGTGATCATGAGCAGTACCTTGGCTGCCATCAGTCTGATACATGAGATGTTGACGGTGAGTACCACAAGATAGCATGCAACCAGCCTATTATTAAACATCCTCCCCTCAAAAGTCCTACAGTACACATTGGTTTTATTCATTAGTATTAACTAGCTGTCATTTACTTGTCAATAGTTTAATATAACCTGTTTTCTCCATATGAAGAGTCTGGCTTCTTTGAATGGTTCAAAGACGACTAAATCTAGCCCTCCAGAATAAAGACATACAGTAACTGCAAATGTCACTGTTTCTTTTAACTGGCATTCTCCTAAGAATCTACAAATAAGAAACAGAACCCAAAAGAATGTAATTTATGGTACCTTGGAGTTGAAAGTACTTGTCTTAAAAATGCCAATTAAAAGAAATACTAACATTTACACCCACCTAAAGCTAGCGTTTTTCTACAACTGCAAATACAAGAGATACCAGCTTAATTATCTTGTAACTGAAAAACATGGAGGACACAAAGTCAAGACACCGCTTTCAAAAAAAATACAGACACTTTAAGGCAAAATTCAGATAAGTATCTGCATACCATAGAGCAATCACATGGCTGATCTCCTCGCATTTAGTAGTTCCCTTACACTTAGCACTTGCAGTCCAGGATTAAATAATACAAAGATCAAAAACAGGAAGAGAAGATTTAAAGGAAAAAGCATGAGCACTGAACTAAGAAATATATGGGGTTAGAAAACACTCACAGGTCTACACAGGAAAAAAAAGAACTATAGTTTCCCTATCATACACCCTAAACTCAGTAATTGCAAACATGTCAAATACCATGGCAACAGTCCACGTTTGCAGCGTTTGCCATAAGCAAATTGGGAAAGTTATGTTTTTCTTTTAGCTTACGTTAATTCC
>NW_009940517.1:15535-15791 GCF_000696875.1 Nestor notabilis
CGGGGGGTAACGAGAGGGGATAAGCCCTCCTGCTGTTCCACTCAGACTGAAAAAAAAAAAAACCCAAACCGAAGAGGCCAAGCACCTAGTGCTTCACAACCATTTACAAAGTTAAAACAACGCTGACTCAAAGCTCTATCGCGATCTGGCCACCCACATCACACCTCAAGACCGGCAGAGGCCGAGAACACAGGAAGGTGCCGGTTTCGTGTCATCTGCATCCTTACTACCACCTCGGCAGGGAAACAATGGGGAG
>NW_009940518.1:0-15095 GCF_000696875.1 Nestor notabilis
ACCGACCGCCGCCGGGTCCCCCCCAGCCCTGCTCCGCTGCCGGGGTCCCTCGGGGCCATCGCGGTTCTCCAGACAGCCCCTTCCAGTGAAAGACGGAGCAGGAGGTGGGGGGAAGCGCTCTGGAGGTGCCGGAGCACGGCCCGGTGAGCGGGGTGCCTGTGCTGCTGTGTGGGTCACCACTTACCTTCCCCGGACAAGGACCCCCTGCAGCGCCCCAGCTCCCTGGAGCTCTCGGGTGAGGCCCGCACACGCAGCGTGACCTGCTTTATCCATGCACTGCCATGGTCAGGTTGTGCTGAGCGCCTGCCCTTGGCCACTCTGCTTCATGGTGTCCTGCTGCCTGGGCACTGCTCGGTCCCTCCAAGTCTGCCCGCACTTTACAGCCAACCAACCCCCCTTCCAAAAACACACCAAACAAAAGAGATAAAACAACACTTAAAAAAAAATAAAAAGTATTTAATTTACAAATACCCAAGGCCCTTTAACCTTGCATTCATAGGTGGTTCCACTGGAGATGAGTCCCAAGGAGGACATCAGGCCTCTTGCTCTCATGTATGGAACAAGGACTTCCGTTGGCTGCTCTTGCTTTTCCACATTACATGGATGAGCTCCTGAAGGACTCAGTGATCTGGTAGTTTTTTTTTTTATATAGAATCATAGAATGGTTTGGATTGGAAAGAATCTTAAGATCCTCTAGTTACAACCCTCCTGCCATGGGCAGGGATACCTCCAGGTTGCTCAGGTCCCTGTCCAACCTGGCCTTGAACACTGCCAGGGATGCAGCATAAATGGATTATATGAAAAGGTTATTCAAAGAACATTTACAACAAAAGCTAAAGAGAGTTCCAATCTTCCAGGATTTGTCATTACAGAAATCTGCCTGTGGTGATCTAAACTCCTGCCCTATGCTTGACATTGGGCTGGCACAGGGAAGGCTTGTGTTTATGTCCAGAAACAAGCTAAAGGAGCCTTTGCTGAGTGCAAAGCACCTTGGCGGTTTGCACTGCAGGCATTCAGAGACAAAGACTTGTGTTACACAGCGCGTGTATCACATGCTACTGAACAAGCTGGGATGGTAACTGGCTTCAGGCACCTTGCTTAGGTTTTGGTTCTCCCCTGACATGGGAAGGTGACCCAAAGCCACACTATTGTCTCAGTTCCCATCCAAAGGAGCAAGCATGTTTAGAAATAGAAAGGGCTGCTCTACCATTTGTGTTGGGACTAGCAGTCTGCTTTATGTTGCATATTGATTACTGTGAAGGTGTCCCATTGCATTTACATAGGCTTGGCTTGCTTCTGCAGCTTGCTGCTTCTTGTTCAAGCCAGAGGTCTTCTTTTTTAGGCTATTGACCACATATGTAGCATAAACTTTCCTTCTTGCACTCTCAGTCTCTGCAGTATTAAGCCCCTTCCAGTAGGATGGGAACTCTGGCTTGCTGAATAGATGGGAAGAGTAGGAAAGCTCAGCTCCTTTACTTGTTCTCTACATGACCTTTTGTTAACTCCAGGTATTAAGTGACTTATTCCTATTTGTGTGCCTTTGAAGAACTGGATCTTGAGTAGAAAAAGGAGAGAAATGTGTGAGGATAGTTATTCTATCCAAATTATGTAAAAATCATTTTAGCAGTAGATCTTATTCAGGATTTTGTGCTATTCTGTTTTAATTCCACAGTTCTAAGTGAAGTCCTTCATCATGTTTCAAGAACTTGTGCCCAACGACTTTATCTTTAATATGTTTTTTCATACCTTTTCCAATACACTCTATGGAAAGGGCCTGTTTTTATATGAGATAATGAGTTTTTAGGTTAATGAGGATAGGACCCAGAATTCCTACTGTATTGTGTGCCATTGAGTATACAGTAGAAATAAATTAAGAGAGGCAGACAATGTTATAAAATCCTCTTTCACTTAGGCATTTTGTTTAGCATTCAGAACACAGCCACATTACATGATTAGCTGATTTTAATGAGTGTCGTCTAATCAGTTAAATGAAAATGTGTGGAAAACCCAAAAAGATTACTTTATATTTGCAGAGACAGTCTATTTATATTGTTACACCTCAGCTAAGAGGATACTTGGCATGTATCATGTATCTACGAGAAAAATGTGGAAGGCCGAAGAAACCTTGAAGACAATTGGATCCAGCCCATTCTCTCTTTCTCCACAATGTAAGCTCTGATGACTTAGTATTTTAATTAATGTCAACCCTTACCATCAGTGCTCATGGGAACAATCATTAAAGCAACACAAAAACATTTTAAATGGCTGGCAACCTACCAGATACTGAGCTAAGCATTCCCATGGTAGAGCGGACGGTTTCATAGCCAATTCTGTACTGGATTAAATATGTTCTCAAATAGTACTGGCTCGAAAGGCTGTTGTTTTCATACAAAACAATGCAGTATGGTTTCTAAGTTCTTCTATTTTAAAATATTTTTATATTTACTTCCCAACACTAGTATCAACGTTATTTACACAGGTGTGTTTGAATTTTACTCCTTGTTGTTATTAAAACTTGCTTTTTTTTCCCTCTTCCCCCCTTACTTGGTTTTTTTGCTGCTAAACCAGAAAGAAATGATTTTTTTCTCTCAGATAATTCACATGCTCAGACAGAGCCTAAATCAACAATTGGTTTCCTATGTGGCTCTAAAAATTGCTGGCTGAGTGAATTTTAGAATCGGACAACTTACATATTTTTGGTTTTGTATTATGTTACTTTTTCGTGGTAGGAACTGGGTCACGTCTCTAACTACCTAATAGGTACTCTGCCGTCCTCACCACTGCAATATTTGCTTGCCAAGTATACTAAGTAGCTGGATCTTTCTTATTCCTCGAAGGCCTTTTTCCCTCCTCCCATCTTCTGTGTTTGCTGTTTGCTCAAATTGTTTAAACATGGAGCTCAATGACAGGCTATTAGCGCTGACTGGAGCCACACATAATGTGGCCACATGTTGTGTAAGCTTCACAACTTGTCTGCTAATTCGCCTCAGGCCTGACCTGAAATACCCTTGCTATTCTAGCTCTTAGCCCTTCCCCAGCAGACAGACACTCATGCTAACTCATAGGACACATCCATGAGGCCTGTGATTTGGGGTCAAATCCTGACTCGTTTACTTGCTGGAGATAGTGCCATGGCAGTCAGTGAATTGTCCTGAGGAGAAGAGAAGAGAGCCAGCCATGTTGTAAGGATGAGAACTCTTCCCTCTTCTGGTGCAACCTGTCAGGAATGAAAGTCTGTGGTTGCAGCGCATCCATCAGTCAGTGCAAGAGACGCTGCTCTCTGCCCCCAGCTGTGTGAATCCCACTGACGGCTCCCTAGGGAAAATATGATTTCCATAGAAAGTCCGCAAGCTATGAGGAAGAACCATGGCCAGGGAAGCCCGTGCTGGTGGGTGGATAATGTTTTCAGTTTCATTCTTGACATCGGGATCTCTGATGCCACAGTGATGAGTACAGAAAGGAAGGAGATTTTAGTCAAGAAGGCAAAAAAAGAGCAGCCCATTCAGGAAGTAGATGAGGATAATGAAATACATACTGAGAAGCTCAGAGAATTTACTCATTAGAAGATGGGCTTATGGGACAGAAAATAGATGAACTTGGAAGGATTCAAGTAGTGGAAAGTGAAAAGGTCAATGCAGATGTGTAGCACTGGCATCCAAAAAAGAAATTAGTTGGAGAAATGGATTTCAGATGATGAAGTAGATTGATCAGGAAGAAGAGTGCATGGTAGATCAGGCTGTAGGATTGATGGATTGATATGACTGATCAGAAAACGGAGATAAATAGAGGAAACCTTAAAAAGGCCATGGAAGCCCCAGCAACAGTGTATAAAGTGTTATAACAGACTGTAAAGCCAAGAACAAACTAGAAAAAGGGAATATGAAAGTTTTAGGAGTGTGGAATTTAGGAGAACACGGAAAAGTAAAGTTTAGTGAACACTAGCAAATTACGAGCAAGGGAAGACAAACTGTACAGAAAGAAAAAGAGGAAATTCCAAAGACCAGGAGGGAAAGGATTGAGAGGTGAAAAAGGAAGAGTTATGCAAATTAAAGCCATGGAGGAAAAAGCAAGGTGCTCCCAGAGAAAAGGGGAAAAAAGGAACAGGAAAAGTACATACACAATGTACAGTCTGCGTGCAGTCTCTTTAGGAATACATTTAAACCCTCTAAACTATGGACAGGTTCGGAAACAGCAAACCCCATTATCTCCATCTCTGTTTCAGTGTATCCGTCTTCATCCAGTAGGATAAAAAATTGGGAAGGTCCTTACCATTCCCATTTAATCAATGCACTTTCACACTTATGTGGGATTTTTAAGTTACAGGAAGAACTCATTTTATTCTTCTTTCTGTATCCTGTCAGCCTGAAACACTTCCAGGATTCAGTCCCCGATCTATCTCAGAGATTGAGATCCACAACATGCTCTTCTGCTGTGTTTTCAGATACTCGTTGGGCTTTTCCTTATTCACAACCTGAATTCCCTGACACAGGGAGATGCGAGTAGCACTGGAGGCTGCATTTTACCTTTAATAAGCTGTTGCAAACATATTTCCCCATTAATCTGTGATTTCTTCCCTGAAGATGAAGGGTTGTTTTCAAAAGCACTGTAATGATTTCCGCCCCCCCCCCCCCCCCCTTTTTTTCAATTCAGTTTATGACCCATATTACAAATGTAGGCTGTAAAACCTGCAGTTGTTACAATGTCCAGAAAGTCTCTGGCAAAGTCATCATCTGTTTCATAAAAGTGAAATTTGCTGCAGACAGATGAGTAGAGTTTCTCTGGCTGAGGCATATAATTAGACCAGCAGAATTTTCATGCGAGTTCCTCCCCTAGGGAAGATGAACAACTATACAGAATTCCGCATGCCACACCAGACTATGGACAGTTGTGCAAAAGATCTTTGTAAAATGCTGAAGCCAGGCAGCTAAAAACAATTTAAAGTCGATGTAACCAAGTCTGCGATGAGAAGATCTTGTCTTTTATTGAAATGCACGTATGAAGTGTGTGGTGCTCTAATTTACATAGCAAATAGGTGTTCCCTTTTATATAGTAAAGCTTAAAAGTTCATATTAGGGTAGTCAGCTTGTTTTCCTATGTGCTGTACAAATACGTGTGCTAGAGATGGACCACGTTTCAAAGAACATGCAAGTAGTTAAACAAGTGAGGCAAACAGAAAAGCTGAATACAAGCAAAATATCTTGTTGGTTCCCTTAGAAATAATGGTGCGTCTTCATTATTTCCCCCTACTCATTTCAACCGTGCCAAAGCTAGCCCTGCCTGTCACTGCTAATGCATACCAAGCATCTCTGTCACCCCCACAGCCAGGATTTAGTTCGGGGGGAGGTGTGTGTTAATCAACAGGATCCTTTTTTTCCTTCTCCTTCTGAGAAGCGATTGTCTTTCTCAGGTCTGGTCTGAATAAAAAGAAAGAGGAAAACCAGCATAGCTCACACAAAAACTTCAAGACAATTTGGTTTTCTTCCCAAAATGCAAGGCATCTCACCCCTGAAAACTTTTGCTTCTGTCTAGCAGTGTATAGATGTCTTGCTTTTCCCCATTCAGGTTAGTTGAATGTTAAAACTGATTTTCAAAGATTCTTTTTCTTTCACTCTAGTCAGCAGAGAACTGACTCAGCATCCCAACAACAATGCATTTAGAGCAGGCATTAGTTTTGAAAATGTTGTTTCAACTCCGTGAGAGACCATGACAACAAAGATAGGATGAAGACCTTTGAAGAAATCTTTGAATACTGTTTAGAAGGAGGAGAATGGATAGGAAAACAGAGGAAAAGAGAGTAGGATTCATTTGCTTCTTAGTGATGCTACCATTTTAAGGGGCAGTACTAATTCCTATAATAGATTTCACTCCTGGGCAAAGAATGCTACCGAAAAGCCCCGAATGAGTGCCACTTCCCATTGAGATAATGTCTAGGGTTGTACTGAGGGATTTTTCCCCCCGTGTTTGTTTTGACAAGTAGATTCTTTTGCTTTATCTCTCTTAAACAAGAGAAGTTTTAAGGCTTAAAGATTTGATCCCTCTGAGAAATCAAAACTTCAGTCTTTGAGATTGCGCTAAGTATATTTACTCAAGATTTATGACAAATCCCACAGAAGTAAGGAGAATGCTTAATACAATTCAAATAGGCTGGAACTTACCATCTAAATAAGCACTAATCTACTGCCTGCCTGTGCTTCCCTAGGAAGAGACACCACCACTCCCAGTGTAAAACAAAAGAGGACTTTAGGGAAATAAAAAGTCTGAAAATCCTCATAGTCTATTCATGGGTTGTCTCCTTTTAACTGACATTTCAAAAGTTATGCCCGCTCAGGACAAATGCACTTTTCAGTTTTTGCAAGTTTCATTCTTTTTATGATTTTCAGTCTGTGTTAAGAAAATCCTATAATACTTTATCTTGCTCTAGCTATAAACATGGAAGAATTCTGATCAAAGGAGACTATTTTAACAGCTGTCTTTCAAGGCAACATGTGCAGCTCTCTTGGCAGCTTCAGCTAGTAAGGTTTGAAGAAAACAGAAGTCTTTGCAAAGTCTTTGCATGTTTGAGGTGTCAGAAATATTGAATATATTGCCTTTGCTTAGTGCTTTCTGGGATCTCAAAGCCATGGTCAGGCAATAAAAAAGCCCTGCAGCAGGAACCCTTGATTTAGTTCAAAGAGATCAGAATGATTGCTTTTGTAGTGGTTTGGGTTTGGGTTTTTTTTAGTATTCATAATCTGCCTTATCCAGCTATTTGTCAGCAGAAATCAAATTTTATTTTCTTGGATAAGTATGGTCTGGGATTAGTTACAGGAGAAAAGGAGGGACTGTTGCTCTTTTTGCCAAAACAGAGAAGAGAGACTCCCCTCCCATTACCTTTTCACAGCCAGGGAAATGAACACTTCCATTATGCTGGACAATGAGGAGTAGAAGTAGCAGGTGGTGACTGCTACTAATCAGGAAGTTAAGTAATAGCCGTACTTGAGCACTTTCTAAAGGATTACTGTTTATGGGAAGATTTGTCTCCTATCTAGGCACCACTGGAAAGAAAACAGTGAGAAAGATGAAAAGATGCCTATTAGTTACAGATTTTCCATCCTCTCCCCAGCTCCACACATGTACACACGCTGCCTGCTGCCCTGCCTTTACTGCCCCAACCCGTTCAAGTGACTCCAGCAGACAACTGGTAAACCCATAAGAATAGGTCCTTTACTTAATCCCATCCTTGCTCCTACTTTCCTGCTTAGAAAAAAGCCAGCCTTTGCCTTGGTGCACTGGCTGGTGCCCCTGCAAGCTGTCACTTGGCTGATCAAAAGGAACATTGATTCTTCTGTGGTAGGCTTACGTCCTCTACTTGTAAAAGCATTTCTTGACAGGGAAGGGAAAGAAAGCTATTATTGCCATTTTTACTATGAGAATTACTCATTTATTATCTGACAGATACCGATAAAGAGGTGTAGATCTGCCGAAAAGATGTAACCGTATGTCCCAAACCCTTCTCCGTAAGGTATCGCAATGCTAATTCTCCAACATGAAAAGAACCACAGAATCACAGAATGGTTTGGGTTGGAAAAGACCATCAAATAGCCTATAATCCAACCCTTATGCCATGGGCAGCGACATCTTTCACCAGACCAGGTTGCTCAAAGCCCCATCCAATCTGACTGAACATGTCCAATTGATGGGGCACCTACAACTACTCTGGTCTTCCTGTTCTAGTGCCTCACTACCCTTACTGGTAAGAGTTTCTTCCTTATATCCAATCTCAATTTACCTTCTTTCAAGCTGGTCTCATCACCAAATCTTGTTGGCTTCACTGTTGAGGACAGGAGGAGTTTTCCAAATCCTCAGGCAGGTCACAGTTTGAGTAACATACAGATCTTTAGCTTTTCGGTTTCTCACACTTCTCTCTGATGTTGAGTCAACGATGATATTTCCAGACATACAGATGAAAAAGTAGATCAAATCCAGTACACAAATTCAAGCCCCAGAACTGTATAAGTCATGAGCCTCATCAGTCTCCTAACATCCCCCAGGCTGCCCCTGGGACCCAGGGAGGGCATTAGGTACTTTGCTAAGCCACAACCCAGCAGCTGTCCTGTTAAGTTCACTGCTTTTCATGCAGGGAACAGAGTAAGTGATCGACACAAAGTGTTACAGCACTGCTCTATGTCTTGCCAAGTCAAGGCTAGCTTGCACATATTTTGTACGTCTTCTTGAGTCTACCTCAAGTGTTTGGTAGAGTTCTGTTTGTTTGTTTGTTTGCTTGCTGGTATCTTTTTAGACTGAGCTATGTAGGGCTGACATTTAAAACATTCCTTCATGCTATGGCCTGCAGTTCGTCAGGTCTCCCCTCTGAACTAATGCAATTAATACAAATTAGACATGACCCCTGGACCTTGTTATACTGCCAGCGTGTTCTTGAAGCATAAAAGAATATCCTGAAGATCACCAAGTACAGACCCCTCTGAATTTGCCACAACTCATCCAGGACAAAACCTTCTTTTAAACACTGTTTGCTCCAGCCATTTCAGTACCACTGTTTGCTTTCTTATCTGTTGACATGGTGGCTTAGCTTCCTCAGAACATTTTTGTCTGAAAGATCATTATTTTCTTTTCCAAGTGTCCCATGAACAGACCAATTGTACTTCATCAATTTTGAATTTTGACAGTCTGCCAGTTGCTTTCACATCTAAAGCCAATCAAAATTTCAGGAGATTCACAAAACAGTGAAAGAGGAGCACATCCACTTCAAAAAGGTTACCCAACTGTTTGTTGTTGTTGTTTCACTTTGTCTCAGGCTTTATAATGATGGCTTTCAGCATCTTGGCTCTGTTTATGTGTCCTCTTTTGAAAGTCAGGGCTGTGCCTGCCCTTCCCCAGGCTACAGGCACACAAGTAGGCTGCTGTGTGGTTTGTCATTCACATTCGAGCCTCTTCTGACTCAGGAGTCCAGTCTGAGGAATAACTGCCAAGGAAGATGCCTTCTGCATTTATGTGGAGAGACTTCACTTTCACAGCTGCTGATTATCATAAATAATGTGGCTTGGAAACACCATATAATGTCTGTGGGGTATTATGAGTGTCTAATTTTGCTTGTTTTAACAGACTACAGATAAGCCTGGTAGTTGGTTACAGATATTTTATGACTAAGACTCTAACCTAGCTGCTTGCCAGGGAACTAACAAATGCTGTTAGTACCTAAAATAACTAAGGCCCAATACTATCTAGCCTCTCAGGACTGAAATAACTCATGCTATAACACCTCTGACATCAATATGATCCTAGAAGCATGAGTTTGCTGAAGTTTTCTTCTGAAAATTGGAAACCTCAACAGAAATCGTAAGAAACAATGTAAAAGCTTACTGATATATCTCAGGTTTTCAGGCTGGGCTGCTTTACTGACTGCAGGGTCTATATCTTTTGAGGCCACCGCCCGCATAAGCAGACCTGCCCATCTCCACAGTCATCAAGAAACCTTGTACCAGTAGGAGGAGGGGGCAGAGCAATTCCTGCTTTATGGTGACACCCCGATTTCTCTGCTCTCCCACACTGGCATCCTACTGAAAAGTTGAAAAATGAGTGCTTCAGGGCAATGACTTGTGGCTGGTTTTCATTATCCAAACTAAGACAAAAACATTTTATACAGACAGCTTTGTTTTTTTTGTCAAAGCTGCTTGTCTTTGTACATGTGATTGCCTTGTTATACACCAAGCATTTCAGTGCTATTCACTCGAGACTGAAAACTTTACAAAAATACTGGGGCTTGAAGATTTAAAAAGTTTTTTTTTCTCTTCCTATCAACAGAAGGAATGGTTTGGAAGGTATTCTGGCTGTAGAGGAAAAGAAAACCCAGTAAAATGGAGTTGCTACTTATGTTAATGTGAGACAGGCATTTGCTATATTCTTCATGTTGAATAAAAGAGTTTAGTAACAGACAAAAGGCAAACATTACTAGCAGTTTACTAATGAACAATGCAGATAATGAATGCAGCTGTTACTACAGTAGCTGAAGGTGACAACACACACTTACAGGGTTCCTTTTTGGGGCCATAGGAAATAAAAAGCAACCGAAGTAAATGGTTTTACGCTGTGTTCCATGTGCTTGGGTAGTGGCAAGGCAAAAGGAGTGCTAGGAGACGGTCTCAGCTCTGGTGGGTCGGGTTTTGTACACAGAAGGTGGGTACACATGCTGAAAGCGCAGAATCAAAAAGGAAAATTGCTTTTCAGAAATCAGCTTAGGCCATAAGACTGTATCTGTGTCCTTTGGGGGAGGAAAGAAGAGCCACATCCCACTGCTTTTCTTCTGCCAGACTTGAAATAAGAAATATTGCCCAGGTGCCAGTGTCTAGGGGAGGATTTCCAGGCTGTGAATCTCAGCCCCAGGAGGAGGAGATGAACTCAAGTTGCAAGGAAGAGCCTATTTCTCAGAGAGGATTGAATTGCAATCATACTTCTCTCCCTGGTGTTCCCAGGGTGCTGTCTTCACCTTCTCTCCAATCAATGTGCTGGTTGCACATCCCATTCAGATACTCATAACTCTCCCTTTACAATGTGTTATATTATTTTCTGTAGAAACTATGGTATCTAACTTAGGAATTTAACTCTGGAAAACATAAGCTGAAAGCTGTAAGTGGCGATGAACAACATAACCCTTGTGATTCAAGACTACAAGCTAAGGCTGATCTGCTGTGACTGTACATGGTGCATTTTCCTAGGAAATCAATTTAGCTATCCTTATTTATTTTTAGTATTGACAAAGTTTTAAAGAGAAATAGTGGAAATGTACAAAATACCTAGCAAAGCGAAGGGCATATGATTTTAGTTATAGTTTGATTTTTAATCTAATAAATGAAATGTGAATGATTGCAAAGTACTCTGAAGTACAGTGTTTCTATATTTAAACAGATAGTTTGTAAGATACCATTTTGAAGCGCTAAGGTGAAAAGATGACTGAAGTTGTAGTGCTTAAAAGAGTGATTTATATAGGTATAAAAAACACCCATAAGGAGACAACTTTTTTTTCATAGACTTAATGGACCTTTACTGGGGGTAAAGAAGGCTTGCTTTCTCTTCCTGAAGCGCCGTGTAATGTGAGCAGGTTTTGTATAGACAAGGCAGGCTGCTGGAGGAGCAGAAAGGTTGGGTTTGTTTCCTTCAGAAGAGTCAGTTTTAGTCTGCCTCAGATAGAAACCAACCAGATTGTTTGGGTGTTTGCTCACTTATTTCACTGTTGGGGTTCTGTGCTCTTGCCCTCCCTGGAGAGCTCTTGTGTTTCCTTTCCTGTTGCTGTCTCAGGCTGTTGATATGATCATTAAGCACAATAACATGATTAAGCAAAAATAGCAGTGAAGGACCAAAGAATCAGATACGTATCTGTAATGTTTCAAGCAGTGCAGGGTTCTTGTCTAACTGCATTACCAAGATAACCAATAAGATATAGTTTTTAAGTTTTAAATGCAGGGCTATTTTTAATCAACATTTCAGTATATTCTTCTTAAATAATTTTTGCAATACTGTCTTGGAAATTTTCTACCCTGTAAAGTAGATTTATAATCATATTAGTAATAACTATATGAGAAATCTTAGCCTGCTTTTAGTTTAGTGTGAAGTATAAATTACACTTTTAGAAATGGTCTAGGTAGTTATTTATGAATATGGCATATCTGATGGTGATGTATGATGAGGCAAGCTCCCATCAGTATTCTCACATTAACTAAAGAAAATGTGAATCCTACACCTACAGCCTTAGCTGAAGTTAAGGTTTGCTAGCCTGCATGGACCACCAGCATCATCTAAAGAAGAAGAAGAAACAAATGTTTAAGCCATTGAGCATCCCACCCACGCTTCCACCCATTAGTTCCACTCAGCCTGTGCTAACTCTTCAGTTGTGCATCGGTAGTGTGCTATGACCATCTGGCTAACCCCAGAAAGACATGTGGGAAGTTTATCTTCAAAGATGAATACCGGCTTTTAGCAACAGCACTAACAGCTGTATCAGGCCAGAGAATGGAAAATAGATCCCCTAAGTTCATCATCTTCCATAAAAGACTGAATGACCTGGGTTTGAACAGTACTGTTTTAAATGAAGACACTTGGTCAGATTTACAAGTACTTCCATGTCTCTTGGTAAAATGTGCTATACAGCTGATCGTAGTTAAAGATCACCAGTTATGGCATGAATCTATAGGGTATATTAACAGATGAACATTTTTCCTCACCTACTGGAAATGGGGAATATTCTATGGAAATATAAAGATAGGAGAGCTACCAGTAACCATTCATGTGATCTTTAGCTTTCTCTTCCTAGTAAGCACTACATAATTACTGTGAGCTGTTTGAAACTCTTTTTGGAGATGTCTCCTTTAACTTTTGCACAAGTACATCTACAACATCTTAGAAACCAGTTTTGGACAGAGAGGTAGAATACTTTTATTTCAAATCAAGGCCATGTATCCTATCCAGCAATGAGAAGTGTTGCACTGCTTCCTGAATTACTCAATTCTTCATGTCTTGCTTACCTATTGTGAAACAAATGTGTTCCAGAAATGACAGAGTTACTTAAGCATCTGAATTCCTACAGGGAGCATGAGGGTGAAGTACTTTTTAATTGTTTTGACTCTACAAATGATGCAAAACCAAGTACCTAGAGGAAAGACTTACATATAGGGAAGTATGCTGCTTCATTCATCACCCTAAGAATGAATCGTGAATCATTCATACAAACTGAGATTTGATTCTTTCTGCCTCTTGGCCATGATACAATATTATTTTTCTCTATTCATTTTATGTGAAACAGGAAATGACTTTTCTTCTCTCTTAAGAGACCACCTTCATATCATCTGCTTTGTTAAATGATTCTGTAAGATTAGTTCTCCTTGTGAAAGTGGAGCCATAATAAAAGTGCTGAATGTGTACTTACAGCCAGAAAAAATACTGATCATGCAGAATAGTCATGTTGCAAATAAAAAGGAAAAATGCTCCTCAATTTTTAAATGTGAAAGCCAGTGTTACCTGCACACTGTGGTGTAATGGTCCTGAATGAATTTTAATGTTGTGAGCTTGCAATGCCTTTACAATTATTCACCCTACAGAAGTGTACATGCGAATATATAAATGTTCTTTGTACAAATAATATTTCCAGTGACAAACTTGCAAACAGATCATTATACAGGCAAGGTCACTCCCTACACAGAACCAAGAGAGAGAAAAAGAAGATGATGAACATTCAGAATACTTTCTAGGTGATTATTATCATCTCAACCCATTCCCTTTCTTCTAAGCTCCATTATTAGCTATACACACGGCAACTACAGCTATATGACTTTGTGCTAGGAAGATAAAGGACAGGTGGAAAAAAAATCCTCTGATCTTTTCTTATCCCCCCATCTGCAGGGTGCCCTGGAAGAGGCAGGTGGAATAAACAAAATACACAGATCCACCTCCTGACTGGCTTTCCACAGTCATGACTATGACCAGACTCTTACTGGTATTTCCCAAGGAAACCATGCCTAGCTCACACATCCAAATCTAGTCTCTTCTGCTGTAATAACACTTTTGTTTTTAACCAAGGATACTCCTCCTCAACCCTTCAGCCACTAACCACAGAGCCCTTTAGACAAGCCATCACACCGACAACCTACTAACACCACACCCACCTCCAACCCCACTTTATTCTGTAAGCCCTTAAGAAGAATCTGGAATTGAACCCAGCTGCTTCTCATTTCTGTGGTAATTGCTGGTATTTCTACAGCTGCTCCAGGGGCGGGCTCAGGCTTTAAATGTCTGGTGGTAGAGGCAGCTTTTATTTCTTCTCTGTGCTCAACTTCTGATCTTCACATGCTGCTACCTTGGCCCTAAGCACCACTTCCTTTTCAGAAAGCAAGAAGGGATTCATTGCATCTGCAGCAGAAAAGGTATAGGTTAAAAGCTGGGTTTTATCATAAGATGTGTATGTGAATTTGTAATCAGATACACACAGCATACTCAGCATTTATATTGCTTCAACTTGCTTTAGCAAGCTTTAGGTCACTATGTAGAAACATAAGAGGCAATTGAACTTTATCTGAATAAAACTGGGTAAATTGCTCCCCAATTGTCAATATATGCTAGTGGTTTAAGTTGCATAAAATACGAGCTGAAAGAGCTACATCAAAACTGCCAAGCAGTCAAAAGATTGACTTAAAATTGTCTAATGTGCTTCCTGAGTGTGTACTTACCGTGGTGCTCTATAGTGATTGATTATTGCATGCTGTTTGTTTTCTAGTTCATTGGTGCTCACAATGCTTAAAAAACCCCTAAACAAAGCAACTTTATTTTGTTTTAGTGTGCAATATTGTGTCAAATGTTGCCCAGACTTTAGCGTAGATCACCAAAAATCTGATGTTTGCAGCAATATTCAGTAGCTTTGACTGCATGACTATCTTTCCTCTTGCATTTACCTCGCTTATAGCAGCTGTTTTAGCACAGGGTTCTACTGCACTGCTAGAAAGTGCATCCCATGCACTGGAGGGAGGCCAACATCCTGTGGATGAAAAATCAAGATTGTCAATATAGATCGAATGCAACAGGCACATTAAAGCTTCCAAATGATTCTCTATTAGAAATAGCTTGTGCTTTGCTGATTTAGAATATGGACAAATCTGTTGTATGGCTCTGTATCCTTGCTGAACAGAAGTCTTGGTCAGGAAGTGGGATGCTGGTTATGTGAAGATTTGCTCATCCTGTGTACATCTGGGACTGCTGACTTTGTCTGTTTAGCTTTGTCAAAATAAAGATAGGTTAACTTTCATCTGCAGGTGTGCTCCCTGAGTCTTTAATTCTTGAAGCCTAAATCCCAGGGAAATGTTGTGTAAAGGCCACAGGTAGAGCTTTTGGTGCAGTTAGGGTGCTATTATACCTGGATGTAAGCTGAATTGACCTGTTGAAGGCACAGGCTGGTGTCTGCTTGCCTTCGGGGTGGGAAGTGGAACAACTGCAAAAAGTAGTGCTCTTGTAGTTCAGTGGCCTGATACAGGGAAGAATTGGTTGTACACCTTTGGTACTTGACTTCTGGTTTTCTTCTGTCCTTGTTGTATATATACACACTTTTTATATATATA
>NW_009940519.1:0-32660 GCF_000696875.1 Nestor notabilis
CAGCACCGATCCCTGAGGGACAACACTCGTTCCTAGTCTGCAACTGGACATTGAACCGTTGACCACAACTCTTTGTGTGCGGCCATCCAGCCAGTTCTTTATCCACTGAGTGGTCCATCCATCAAATTGATGTCTCTCTAACTTAGGGACAAGGAGGTCGTGTGGGACAGTGTCGAATGCTTTGCACACGTCCAGGTAGATGACGTCAACTGCTCTGCCGCTGTCCATCAGTTCCATAGCCTCATCATAGAACGCCACAGGATTTCCCTTTAGTGAAACCATGCTGGCTGTCAACAACCACCTCGTGTTTTTTCGTGTGCCTCAGCATTCTTAGCAGGAGAATCTGCTCCAAGATTTTGCCAGGCACAGAGGTGAGACTGACTGGTCTGTAGTTCCCCGGGTCTTCCTCCTTCCCCTTCTTGAAAATGGCGGTTATATTTCCCTTCTTCCAGTCATCTGGAACTTCACCTGACTGCCATGATTTTTCAAGTATGATGGACAGTGGCCTAGCAACTTCATTTGCCAGCTCCTTCAGGACCCATGGATGTATTTGATCATGTCCCATGGACTTGTGCACGTTCAGGTTCTTAAGGTGGTCTTGAACCTGATCCTCTCCTACGGTGGGCCTAAGGTCTTCATTCTCAGAGTCCCCTAACATAGATGTTAGTTTTTGCAAAATTGGAGCTTAATTAATATTGTAAAGGCTGTATGATGCTAAACATCATAAGCTCATTTAAAGATATTTTTTACATTTCTTTCTTTTTGTTTTAGTCACTATTTTCTGACCAAATTGTGTAATTGACTATTGACATCACTTATACTATTACAATTTCTCTGGTATTCAGTTGGCCAAAAATGTCTTGTTTCCTCTTTAATTCATTTTGCTTGAGGTTACTTGAAAATGCCATTATTTTAGAACTTACTCTAAAATATGAATGTTAGTATATAAAGTAAAAAAGGAATGCACCTGCATATTGGTGGGAGGATATTTTACTGTACTGCTAACTGTGATGCTTTTTTCTATGAAGGAATTCTTCACTATTGTGACATATTTTGTTGTGTTCAGTTGAAACAAATTGGATGAGAAACAGTGCTTTTTATTTTTATGTGACAGGTTTCTGCAGTTTTTCATATATGCCAGATTGTACAGATTTCTAAATAGTTTGGGTACTTTTTTTAGGAAATAAAAGTAAGAAAGTATTTTTCTATGAAGACTTGAGAGTTGAACAAATTGCAACCTGCATCTGGTAATATGGTATATTTAAAGGAAATGTAGGTTCACAAGGTTGAAACCTCATCCTCAAATCCATTTGAAATCCGAACAGGTAGTTTGGGGCAGTATCCAGAAGCTGTGAAGTTTATTTTGAGGAAAGAAAAAAAGTCAATGGAAAGTCAAAAGAAGTTCCTGCTCAAGAGACTCCAAAACACCAGTTGGTTTGCAAGATTCAAGGTTTGATAACTGCCCTAAGGTCAGAAAATACAATCTGGATATCTGATTAAAAGAAAAAAAGAATGAAAATTATCTTAACCAGGAGTATCTGTTCAATCCCTACTTAATAATACCACAGACTTGTGGTATTCAGATAAAAGAATTTCTTTGTTGGGCCATAGAAAGAAAGGGAAGTGGGGATATGTTTGGGTGGAGAGAGGGAATTGAATATCTTATTAATGAAGTACAATAATCTGGCACAAAAATGTCAAGTGTCATAAATATGCTATACTCTAGACTATCCTATCATAATTATAAATAGGAAAGTCATAGCTGCTGGAGAATAAGAATTTAATCTTTAATTTCTTAGCTGTCCTTTTCAGAAAAATATTATCCTTCTATGACTTAGAAATCACTTCTTATTTACTGATACTGTGACTAATTACATATGTTTTCAGACACTGCTAATTCTGCACATAATATAGTAGAACCATATAACAGCCCAGGCTGGAATAGACATTGAAAGATCCTCTGGCCCAACCTTTTAAAAGAACCAGAGCCTGGATGAAGTTACCCTGTACCCTGTCTAGTTGCATCTTGAAAACCTCCAGTGATTTAATGGGGAGGTTTTTACTGTGACTGATTGTTCTCACTGTAAAGAATTTCTTTCTTATATCAAGATGAAACCTCTCCGGGTACAACTTGTACCCACTGTCCCTTATCTTCCCCGTGTGATTCCTTGTGAAGGGAAAGTCTCTGTTTTCTTTGAAGCCACCTTTTAAGTAGCGGAATACTGTGCTGAGGTCCCTCTGAGCCTTCACTTCTCAAGGAAGAAAAGACTAAACACTTTTGATCTCTGAGTATGCTCCCATACTCAGTTAAGTTACTGTATTGGTAATTAAACTTACTTGATTCAGGCTAAAATTATGATGAATGCTTTCTGCAGATCTTTCGATCTGCCCATCAAAGAGATGCTCATCTGTCATCAGGATGCAAGTGAATATATATTTTAGTTCTTTAGGTTTTTCTTTAGCTCTTTAGGTAGTTCTTCAAATTACTGATAACGAAAGTTGCAAAAGTGAAAATCTGCAGTTCTGGAACAGATTTTAGAAGGTATTCTAAGGAGATAAAGATCCTGCAGCTCCTTCTCAGCAAGGAGTGTGGTTTCATTCATGTCCTGACTGCAGTAATTGGGAAAGAATACTTTGCCAATTGGGGCATGTTGCTTGTAGTTAATGACTTACAGAAAAAGAACAGAGATCTAATAGGCAATGATTCCGGCTGAAGAGCTGTAGGGCTGTGTATTGAGGGGTAAGCTGTGATAGAGAGGGGCAGGAGCACTGACTATCGGTGCATGCCTCAAAAGAAACATAACATTGAAAGCTAAGCATTATGTTTCAGCTTCCCAAGAAAACCAGAATTAGCTCACTAAAGCATGTCCTGAAAACTCTTGGAATTTTTGAATAATTCATTAATTTTACATACCATTTGAAAAATACCATATTTTCAAACAATTTTATCATAATCCTAGAATCACAGAATGGTTTGGATAGGAAGGACCTTTAAAAGACACTTAGTCCAACCACCCTGCAAAAAGCAGGGACATTTTCAACTAGATCTGGTTGCTCAGAGCCCCATCCAACTTGACCTTAAACATTTCCAGGGTTGGGGCATCTACAAGCCCTCTGGGCAACCTGTTCCAGTGTTTCACCACCCTCATCATAAAAAATTTCTTCCCTATCTTTATCTACCCTGTTTTAGTTCAAAAGCATTGCCCCTTTTCCTATTGCTACAGGCCCTACTAAAAAGTCTGTCCTCATCTTTCTTATAAGCCCCCTTAATTATTAAAAGGCTTCAATAAGGTCTCCCTAGAGCCTTCTTTTGTCCAGGCTGAGCAAGCTCAATTCTCACAGCTCACACCATGTCTTCCCAGAAGACCCTTCATTTGATCAAATCTATTCATGTCTTAACTGAGAAATGTTAACTTTTCGTGAACTCTCACACAAGGGCGTAGTTGTCTGAACTTTAAAAATATATTCCCAGAATATCCTCTACTCAGCTAAATAGATAATAAATGGTGTTTGACATCCTCTTAATATGAGGAACAATTTAAAGTGAACTTAGAGTTGTTGATTAAATAAAGATAACAGTAGCACCGTCTTCAACAGAAAGAGTTTAAGCTGACTTAATGTCTGTACAGAAACAAATCTTCCCCAAAAAATTTAGGAAAAGTTGCTGAGAGACGGCTTAGATCTTTGCAGAAGTTCCTAAGCAATCAATGTTTAACAATGGATTCTTGAAGAGATTATTTGTTGCTAAGGTTGTCTTCATGAGATCACGAACCCATTCTTTATGAGGTCTGAAATTAGTACACTATATTAGAAACATATTTCTAATATATAGTATATATATCACAGTATATATAATATATTAGAAATAATGAAAGCTTTTTCTTGTCTTTCTTAGTATTCAATTTACATGGTTAAACTTTCATATTAGTTTTTTTGTGATGATTTTTTCAATATTTTCTATTTTTTCAGTATATTATTTGGCGATATGTAACAACAGTGAATAAGCCCACTATATACACTGCAATTGTTCTCTGAGAATTCAAGGACAAAATTAGATATCGTATTGTTCTTTTCCCAGTTCAGTTTCCACAGCTCTTAATTTAGCCTTTTCATTAGCTGAACTATTTATCATGAAATGCAGTATCAGCAGTTGTAGAATTTACTAGAAAGAGCACACTAATAACTAGATTACCTCAAATGCATAGGCTGGCCTGATTAATGTAAAGTACTGGTGTTGATGTTCCTACTTAATTTGAAAAAAAAACCAAAACCAAACATTAAAAGGTTTTCTTTTTTTTAAAGCATTTAATTTTATATTCTCTATACCATTAGTAATTAGAATATCATGCAATAAAACCTCATCTATAACTACTGGAGTGTAAATGGGTTGAGTTAGAAGAACAATAGACTATGTGACTTCATATTTCAGTGAGTGATGAAAAAATTAATTAGAAAGATGTTTGTAAATAAAGGTTAGAATCTGCAGAAAAAAATGTGTTGGGTTGCTGGATTTTTTTTTAATATATTTATATATTTACTGTTTTTGTTTTAAATCAACCAGGTGACACTACACTGAAATAGGTCTGTTGCTGAGAACACACTATATTATGAAGACAATATTTGTAGGATACAGTATTAGATTTTACTATAGTCAAGAGATTTTTGAAAGCATATAGCTATTTACAGAATATTTCAAAATTCAGTGTAAGCTTTTTTATGAATCTGAATAATGATTTTATTTTTCTGAAACATTGTTTTTAAGAAAAGTATTTTTTTAAACTATGGAAATTTTTTTTTTTCAGTGATGTTTACCTGCAAATATTAGCTGGGATCTGCTCTTCACAAACTATCCCGAATATTCTGAAGCGCCTTTATATATGGGATTAATAATGCCAAATGATCCAATTTATAAGATTTCATACTGAAAGAATTCTTTTGCTTTTTAAACTGATCATAATAACCTATGGATTCCAGTTTCTTTTCTTATTATTGTATCAGATGACTTAAAAACACCCTGAAGGGGCAGACGTAATGTTCTGACACTAAAAACTGGAATATTAAGGGAGTCAGGAGACTTTGAACATAAATGAAAAAGGCCTTTAAAAAAACATCAGTTGTAACCATCTTCCGCTTTATAAATATATACGTGTATATATGTGTATATGTATATATGCATATATGTATATATCTATATATGATTATGATACAACAGTGCAGCAGCAGTTATAAGAAATTCAGCTTTAGTTACTTTGTAATCCAACCATATAAAAATCTTATGCATCTTGGCATGCAAATATAAAGACTAATTTTATTATCTATTAAAAAATTTATAGAAATTTAATTCTTCTGCAACCTGCTTGATTTTTATGCAGTAATATTAAATCTTCAGGTAAATGTAAATTTCACTGGTAATTGTACTACAAACATTGCATAGAATTTTTAAAGTTGGAGGCCCACATCTCTTGTTGATTATTGCAGTCTGAAGAACTGGTGCAACCACCAGTGATGTCAAATATTGCCAAGCTCTAAAGATAAACTATCATGACTGTAAAAGGCAACAGGTTTGAATTCATTAATAGTGCTACTTAAAAATATACAGGCAATTTTTCATGTTAAGTGTGGTTTTCCTGTAGATTTTGCACACATAGGTTGTCCTTAAAAAAGTTTTCTCTTTGCTTGGGATTTCTGTAAATATAAATTTTAAGAATTAGTTTGCTAAAGTCAGCAACACTAAAGTTGCAGTCCTGTCAGTTTTGCTCATCTTATTCAAGAAACAAATAATAATAATTTTTACGTGTCTTCTTACTAGGGACTATTTCAACTTGTCTATCATTAACAAGTTACAATTGCATGGGGTTTTTTGTTGTATTTTTTTTTAAAAGCCTTTTATATGCTGAACAGCAATGGTTTTAAATGTCTTACAAATCTTATGCAGAAAACAGCTAACAACAAAACCTAGTAATACTGTTCAAGGTTAGATAAGAATAACAAAATCAAGTTTCTTTCTGGGCTTTGTGGTATTTTAAGTAGGAACAAAATGAAAAGCACATACATTAGTATTTTAACTAGTAATGGTGATAATTAATATTATTAACCTTTCTCTGTTAAAATGTTGTTACACTTACCACCACCAGTCTCTTGTAGACATTTCATTAAGCACTGTTTCTGTACTTGCTATTATTCAGTGAAGTTTTACGAAGGTCTTTGAAATAGAAACTGGAATCAAGGTCTCCTTCTTTCTAAGTGATTGGTATGATCTCTCTTATAGGCTCTTTGTCCTTTCTGGTTCAATGAACCATTAACTCCTTAATGCAAAATGAATTAGCGCACGAGTAATGATACCTTGTTATAAGAGTTTATAATCTGTTGGCCAGGGCACCCAGACTGGATAGGTAGTTCTCGATAGTCTCCTTAGGTGGTAGGAGTGGTGAAGAGGGAGGAATAAAAATCCTTGGTGTGTATTCAGCAATTGATTTGTCAAATAAGATAGGATTGAGGAGGTGATAAAGAGGAAAAAAGGAAGTAGTACAACTTCTTTTCCTAGAACCATACTTTAAGGCAAGGAGTTACTCTCTGCTCCTTTGTTGTTTTTTTCTGTTGTCATTGTTTTTGTTTGTTTGTTTTGGGGGTTTTGTTTCTTTTTGTTTTGGTTTGGCTTTTTGTTTGTGGGGTTTTTTTTTTTGTATGTTCATTTTTTGTTTGGTTTTTTTTTTGGGAGAGGATGTTAGAAATACAAGTGTGTGTATACGTGTGTGTGTATGTGTAGTATTGGTTACTAACAAGAAATTTGGAAAGTTTTTATTTGTCCAAACTTTGTTTTTCCACTACTGAGTGGCAGTTGTTCAGAGGAGATAAAAAAGAAGGAGACTGTGAGGAAGGAAAGTGGTTTTTCAATCACACAGATCAAAGTGTGTTCCTAATGTAAGTATATTGTTTTACAAATTGATGGTCTTTCTGTTTATATAAGATACAGAACAAAACATACTTTTTTTTTCTTTCAGTACATGTACTTCCTGCCTAGCTTCATTTTCACATAATTCATCATGGTAACTAAAAGCAGTACATTTTTTTTTAAATGTTTTTCTTCAGACAGTTCTGTTTCATATTTCCTCCTTCAAAGTGATAGAACATGTGTAGGGTAGTACAGGTTACTAGAAGCCTGGATCTTTATATCATATGTAAAACATTCAAAAGTCTAATATATTAAATAGAGCTTAACCAAGGTTGACTCGGAAAATAGGCAGAGTTTTATCACAACTGCAGCCAGCTCAGCTCCTGTAGATCAAGATATAAATTTTGAAATGAATTACAGGTAGTTTCATGAATTACCAGTCGAGTCAAAGAAAATATTAAAGTTTCCTCTTTTTCATTTTTTTAATTGCTGAAGTGTAAAAGCATATCAGAAGAGGTAGATGCATCTAAGAAGTGGTAATATTTTTTAAATGGTAATGGCCTCCAATTTACAGATGAAGGACCTATGCTAATTTATTTCCTGCTTAAAAAAAGATTTTCATATATTGGAATTATTTTCAACTTTCAAATGGATATTGTACATGACCTAATTTTTCTGCATAGCTAATATGTATAGCAAAGTCTCTGTTATAAACATCAACTTACTGATGATATAACATAACAGAAATTATCAATAGATAGAATTAACAGAAAAGGATTAAACGACAGAATTATGTGCCAGCAGTTTTGCAAATTGAATTACTGGGGCATAATGGTATAGCTCTTGTTTTCCACTGGTATTCTAAAATTCAAGAAACTTAAGTGCTATTGAATTATGCCTGCATTCACAGAATCATGCATGTCAGAGAGCAAATTTTCAGAAAACATAAGAACGCCATAAAGAAGATGAAGAAGAGAAAAAGTATAGCAGAGCTAGAAATTAACCTGGACTGAGAGGAACTCCTTCAGCTCATCACTCCATGAAAGAATACCCATATGAAGAAATAAAAGCAACATAGAATCATGCAGAAACATATAATGGTGCTTTAAGTTTTTGAAATATAAATCTCACACATGCTCTCCATATTCTAATATCCTATTTCAACAGAAGATATGAGGAGTGTATCTGTAGCTTTAGTGGATTTTTGTTTTTTCTCTTTCTTTCTTTCTGATTGCTTATCTGCTGGGAACCGAACTTCCCACTTAACTAATTTCTGAAAGGACACAGCTCATTCTGATGTAAAAATTAGTTGTTCCTATTTATGTGGCATCATTTTGGTGGTAATTTCTTTGCGATATTTAATATTAATTTAAGGGATTTGAACTTCAGTGTAAAATTTGATCCCAACTGTAAAATATTTACATTCTTCTGAAGTCTGTTGATATTGGGGCCACTTTTTAAAGGTAGAAATTCTGTTTGAATTCACAGTCTTCTTTTTTTAATTCTTATTGGAAAGGTTATTCTTAAAAAGACTTGTTGAAATTGTAGGTGCTCTGATTACTCATTTTATCTCAAAGGGTTTGTTTCTAATTTTGTTGGATAGATTTTTGGTGAGACTTATGGATTAGGGCATAAATCTGCTAAAGATTGCAATATTACTTTCAGTTAGAATATTTGCAGTATGTGGATTTGGAGGTGGAAAGACAGAGGTAAAAGTAAACTTAACATTTTTCAAAAAATCTTAGTGTTTGAGTCTTTTCTGCACTTCTGGAGAAGTGGACTGCAAGTCATGATTTACAAATTTTAAAAAAGGTCCAAAATATTATTATTTATCTGACTTTCATAGCAATATCATTATCTGTTTCTACTTAGTTTGTCCAGCTTTTTTCAATCCATACTTTTGAATCTGGGTAAATTTACAAAGTAAGCTAGTTATTTAGAATCCAAGAGCTCAAAACCGTGAAAGTCCTTTAGGAGATCTGAAGTACCACAGCTTCAAATAGTTGATTCAGTCAACCACCTTGATAACTGCTATCGAGCACAGTATAAACCACTGTGAATTACTAAGGGCAGTAAGGTCAAAATGTGGTAATAAGTGAAAGAATATTCAATTAATATTTCTATATTCTGCTCTCTACTCAGTTATCCTTCGGGGCGGGGGAGGGGAAAAAGTAACATATAAATATAAAATAGGTTTATAGGTTTGTTGTTAAAAAGGAACAAGTAATGTGAAACACAGACCTGTACAGGATTATTTATTGCTAATTATATGAAGCCTGTGTTAATGATGATGACAGAAGGGCACAAGTTTGAATTAAGCTAATTAAATATATCCTAAGGAAAGAAAAAAAAAAGAAATTGAGCTTCTCTAAAGCTGAATATATATAATTAAAATGAGAAGTAATGATAGAATGTAAATAAAATATTATATAGATCTATAATGGGGAGATTACGCTTTAAGACATTTAAGGTATTAGATTTATATTTTAGAAGGTAGAATAATTGATGAGACAATGATCAGAGCACATAATTTATGTAAATTCATACCTAAGTACAAAAATATCTGTGAACATTACTGATACAGAAAGTAAGTATATCTACGCTACACAAAATTTTATAAAACAGACCTTTTCCTTCTATTGTATCCTGTTGTCAGACATCCTCATTGTGGACTAATCATTAGACCCAAAAAACTGTACTCATACAAAAGGAACTTAAATCAATTCCTTACGAAAAATATGTGTGAATCATAAGACAGAGTGAAGAACTGGTATGGCTGCCACAAATTTAAATACAGAATATATTAAAATAAAGGTTTATTTTACCTTCTAGCAATTGTATATGGTGCATAATATTTGTAGAAGTAAGCTTTCTGAGTGTTGTGATCAATAATTTATAACTTCTAATTAATTCAAATCAGATGTCATTAATGGTCATGTTTTCAGTTAGTTTGTTAGTTTGCAGAACTTTGCAATGAAGGAAACGTTTGCTTCTCAAAAATACATTAAATGAAACACCAAACAGTGTAAAAATGTAACTGGAAGAGGATGTTAAAAGAAACCTGCCTGACAATAGTCTGAGGAAAATAAGATCTGTGGTTAGCAAAGGAAGAAAACCAAACCTCACTTTGAGGTATGACAGTATTTGTGTTTCATTTCTTCACAAATGAAAGTCTAGATCCTTGTGCTAATTGGGATTTTGTAAAGTGCTCTATTTGGGGAAAATATAATCTGAAAGTAAACATTATCTTTGGAGACCCATTGACTTAATGGGAATTTGGTATTTGATGTCTGTGCCTGCAAGTTACTGTACTCCACAATGGACCTAAAGTGGTTGTATTACAGTGTGGACAATTTAAACTCAAGGTTCAGACAGAAATGTCTGAGGCAGATGAATCCTGTTTATTTTTTTTAATACTGTAGGTCCACTTGTTGCATCAACCGTGTGTAACTGTTAAATCAGTTTATGCTTTATATGACACTCTCAAAACAAAGTTACATTGGTGTACATTGTTGTGTGACTGCATTTGTATGCTTGATTCAGTGTTTTGAGCTGGATTTGGCAGTTTCCTTTGGAAGAAACTACAGTTTGGTTCTTAAAGGTTTTATATAGTATTGGGGAGGGGGGATTGTGAAGTGAAGTAGCAAGGGAGAGAAGAGGAAAACATAATCTTACAACTGGAGTATGCAAAGTTTTATTTTTCAGTTTTACAGAGAGGTTTGTATTCATGGAAAGAAACAAAAAATACATCTCCTATTATATATAATTTCCAGCAACTGAGGATGACTACCCCCACCTGAAGTACTGTGTCCAGCTCTGGAGTCTGTAGTATGGGAAAGACATGGACCTGTTGGAAAGGATCCAGAGGACGGCTGCAAAAATTATGAGCACCTCTCCCATGAGAGAGTTGGGGTAGTTCAGCCAGGAGAAAAGAAGACTCCAGGGAGACCTTACTGAGGCCTTCCAGTTCTTAAAAGGGGCCTATAAGAAAGATGGGGAAAGACTTTTTAGCAGTGCCTGTTGCGACAGGATATCGGGTGATTGTTTTAAACTAAAAGATGGGAGAGTCAGACTGGGTGTGAGGAAAAAAAATTTTTTAAAGTGAGGATGGTAAAATACTGACACAGGTTGCCCAGAGATATGGTAGATACCCCATCCTGGAAACAGTCAAGACCAGACTGGATGTGTTTCTGAGCAACCTGATCTAACTGAAGGTGTTCTTGCTCATTGCAGGGGGGCTGGACTAGATGACCTTTAAAGGTCCCTTCCAACCCAAATTATTCTATGAGTCTGTGATAATGTCAGTTGTCTGCTGGATCCTGCTATGAATCCTCTTATTTTTCCAGTTCAGGGAGAAAAGTGTCTTGGGTTTTTTCAAGGTTGTCATAGCACAGGTAAAGTCATTTACCCCACAGAGTTAATAATGCAATACATGCAAGAACTTGCTCGGTCGCTACCAAGGCATGTGAAGTAACACATTCCTGTCATGTCTACACTGCATCTTCAAAGAGACACTCCAGGATTATTGCCCAAGGACCTGCAGTGCAGATACAGATGGGGTTGTCAAGGATTAGATAATAGTATGGGGTTTCTCCAACAAGAGGGTAAGTGTTTGGTAGTTATGAATGCAACTATTTATCCCTGCTTTTATAAATTTTCAGTATAAAAATATTGGGTAAAATAAAGCCCAAAGGGCTTCTGTGGGGAACAAAGCTGGACATTATTTTCTCATTTAGATGGAAGTGCTATTTATAATTACCCTCTCCTGAGTTAGACAGGCAGCTTTTGATTCGTTTAATTGTATTTCTCTCCAAACCAATTTGATTTAATTTCCCCATAGGATATGCTGTGTGATAATATGAAATATATTTTGAGAAATCCAGATAGGTCTCCTGCATGCCTTTCTAATATTTCTGCAATTGCACCAGCACTAGAAAAGTGATCAAGATGGTTTGGGACATTTGGTCTCTATGAATACATTTATGATTCTATTTTGCAACAGATTCCACTCTTTTCCAAATATCAGCTCCATTCATTAACAAGTGATGTTGTGTGAACAATATTAGGTGCTAACATAACTTTCTTTCACATTTTTTATATTTTAAGATTGCAACTTACTAGTGCTAAGGGCTCAGAAAGTTATTCTGTGTTCTGCAGTTTGGTTCCTGTGATTCCTCTGCTGTTTACATTCATGAGGTATAACATAAACAAAGCTAGATCAAAGTTAACCCTTGTGGAAGGTTTTGATTTGCTTGTTTTTAATCTAAATTGTCCTTTGTGCACTTCTGATTTAGTTTCACAACTAATAATTTAACCTTGGATTTCAGAATACTCAAATGACTCCTTGTAGTCTGAACTTCCCACTGAAGATTTTCCTTAACTGCAGGATGTAATCCCCAAATATCTTGCCCTTGAATAGCTTGGTGTATGCTGCTTTTGTTAGTTCATTGGCTTTTGTCATGTAATCCAGCTTCAGTCTTCTTCCCTGCTCCCCCCCCCCTTTTTTTTTCACTGCATGTTTCTCCAGACTTTAACAAATTCACTGTCTAGCAGCGACACTGTGAACATGAAAAATAGTACTTAGATTAGACTAGAGATTTATCTTTTCTGGTCTACTCTATCTGACAGAGGCCAATATCTGAAACTTCAAAAAAAAAAAAAAAAAAAAAGCAAAATGATGAACCAAATTCTATTTCCAGGAATACAAAATCTGAAGGATTACAAACCCACTAATAAAATCAGCAGAAAGAAATAATCCTTCATAATCTCTTTCAGCCGTTTCTATCTCTTTATGAAAAAAGATTACACTATCTTATGATTTAAAATAATTAATTTTTAAGTGCTGGTTCTTTCTAATTTTTGATCTTGCTAGGCAGATGCACCATTTGATTTTTAAATTACTTTTGAAAGACATTTAGCTGTCAATTTCTGAAAAGAAAGGTTTTGAAAGGCACATAATTTATCTCCTGAAATTGGTATGGCCCTAGATGTATGAAGCATATCATAGAGGCTCCAAGGTTAGGCTTAAAAATATTTAAGCTTATTTAAAAAAAAAAAAAGAAAAAAGTATGTTTTATGTAACGTTTCCTGTAGATTGTGATATTTTGAAACTGTTAAAATAACATTATATCTATCTATCTTTCACACGCAGATTTAAACTACTTTTATTGTAGAAAAGGGCCCTAGTTTCTAATACCTGTTTTTTAAAGATAATGAAAAAATCAACAGCATATAAAATTTTTGCTATGTTTAGCAAAATTTTGGAGGATCATGGATGGTTATGCATGTCAGATCAACATTTTATGCAACAGACATTGTTTATAGTCTATTATTTTGATAAAAGAATAAAATATTTCTTATACCTTACATCATTATTATCTATTACTGAGATGAAAATTCATTTTCTGATAAATATAAAAACTGTAAGATTTGTCATTTCTTATTTAATATGAAAATTAAGTTATGGCTTCTCTCTTTTCTCAACTACAAGCAGTACCCACCAAGGAACATCAATAATACTAATGTATCATTTTTCAGCTCTTCATCTAGAATTTAGAAACAATATAATTTTGGTTTATCAAACACTGTTTATAGCAACTGGTAGTGACCATGTGCTGTAAGCAGCATATGCATTCCTGTAAACACAATCTTGTGTTGCAGGGTTAAGAAATAGCTAGTAAAACATCAGAATTTTGATCTTTATTTAATGGATTTTCTCTTAAATAGCACAAACATAGAAATTAGTACTGCTCAAAGCTCTATTCTGTCATTAAGGCTTTTCATCAACGTATGTAATAGTTCAGAACTGTTCTTGTTAATTGTTCAAAGGTTTTTTTTCTTTAGACCAATGAGGAATACATAAATGAACAACAAAAAAATTATTGAAAAACCATTTTAAGGTGACTATAAAATTTCTCTTGCTATACGCTTCTACTTCCAGATACTTGCAGAAGAAAGGAACAAAATATTTCAGCCATGGCACAGCTTCCAACTTTTACAAGTTTAGTCACAGACTAGTGCTATTTTGGATATCTGTTTTGTTTGGTCTTTTGAGTGGTCAGCATCTGGTATATCTAGAAACTATTTCCGCTTCATGATACTGAATTAATTGGATCATGAAACCAATCATTCACAGGGGTCTGTTTACTAGGTTGGATTCCTAGGTAGATTAGTTTAGTTCCAAATATTTGAAAAAGGTTAACCTTGAATTATATTGATGAGGTCAGTGGCAAGCCCTGTGAATGTTAGCTGAAGTTTGAAAAGCAGATTTTGGTTGCCCCTCAGTGTAACCATGAAGTCTTAATATTTAAGAATTGTTACATATATGAAGATCTTCAAAGATCTTTTGATAGCTAGAATTGGAAAAAGACTTTGTATGATAGAATATTTACACATTTAAGTGACCCTATTAAGGCAATTTTATCCCATTTCCTTAGGAATTTAAATTGCATTGATTATGTGTATATAAAAGTGATCATCAATAAATCCACTTTATAATAGTAAAGTTCTAAAGAGTTTAATATGCTATCATATTTTACATTTCACATATTTTTAATATTAAAAGTTTGGGAGGTTGTTGTATGTTTACATCCAAGTAATATTATCTAGACAACATCTTTCAGGGATATGAGAAATAAGACAGATGTAATGGAAGTCTATTTCAGTACTGAAGAGCAGTTCTGGGTGGCTAATAATAGTTGTAATGATTCCAGTTTAAAAGATAAGGGCAACTTCACAATGATTTTGCCACATTTTTTTATTCTGAAAGTATGTGTTTAATTTCCTAGTGCAAGATGCAGAAAAATGACCTTTCCTCCTCCACAAACAGAACAGTATTTTCCAGGAGCATTTTAATTGGATTTGTACCATATCATTATCATCTCTGTATGAAAAGTCCCTTAAGAGAAAGTAAAGATCAAGGGCATGCATGTATGGTAAAACTTCTTCTTCCTGGGGAGGAAGACTTTTGTGAAGAATAGAGGAGATAGTAAATCCTACATTAAGCAAACAAACTAAAACCATGTGTACTTGTGTATGTATGACGGAGATATGAGAATTAGAATAGACGTGCCAAACCATTTTCAGGTTCTCAATTTGAAGAATGGAAATGCAATTTTGGGGATACTTGTAATGAAAACTAAGGAAATAATTAAATGAAGAACTATGTGAAGTATTAGATCTAAATACAACAATTCTTGGGCTTCAATTATAAGGAAAAAGACTAATGGCATAGTAAAATTAGTTTCATAACCATAACATTATTTTGGCCATAAATTGTGTGACCATTGACACGGCATACTGATAGTGCTCAGTTCTTACTGCTATTACCGCAACTGCACATACTCATGTGCAAATACGCTCTTTAGACCATTTAGGGGGTTAGTGGCATTGCTTGTTTGTTTCCTTGTGTCCTGGGTTCAGCTACAGCAGTCATTTTTTAATTCTTCTTAGTAGCTGGTGCAGTGCTGTGTTTTTGACTTTCAGTCTGGGAACAGCGCTGATAACACCGATGTTTTTAGTTGTTGCTCAGTAATGTTTACTCTGACCAAGGACTTTCTCAGTCTCATGCTTTGCCAGAGAGGAGGGGAAGCTGGGAGGAAGCAGAGACAGGACACCTGACCCAAACTGGCCAAAGGGGTATTCCATACCACAGCACGTCATGCCCAGTATATGAACTGGGGAGAGTTACCCGGAAGGCCCAGATCGCTGCTCGGGTCGGGCTGGGTATCGGTCGGCGGGTGGTGAGAGGTTGAGTCCTCTCCCCTTGTTATTCCTCTTATCATTATTATTGGTAGCAGTAGTGGTTTGTATTATACCTTAGTTACTGGAGAGCTGTTATCTCAACCCGTGGGAGTTACATTCCTTCGATTCTCCTCCCCATCCCTCCGGGAGAAGAGCGGGGGGAGTGAGCAAGTGGCTGCGTGGTTCCAAGTTGTCAGCTGGGCTTAAACCATGACACCTTGCTTGTTTGTTTTTGGTGTGGTTGTTTTTGCAGTTATGATATCTGACATCTTCCCATCATTTTAGGCTGTTGCCTAAACTGGCCCATAAATAGCAAAACAGAAAACTTTCACCTTACAAAACTAGGTTGCCAAGATGGAACCTAGTGTGAACTGAAAAAAACAAACAAACTAAAAAGGAGAAGCAAAAACTTATGGAGAAGGCTTAGAATTTGGTGGAGAGATCTGACTTGCCAAATGCAAAAAAAAAAAAAGCTAAAAAAAAATAAAATAAAATCTGTATGAGTCCAGAGGAAGTGAGAGGGAGATTGTGTGAACCAGTTTTGTAATCCTCTGAAAAAGTACAACAGCTCACAGTATCAGGGTAAAGTGCAAACTCTTTTATAGGGACACTAGAAAGGTTTGACTTTGGGACTAAAAATGTGATTTTATGTTAATGGATTTGGAAGCTGAAGTTAATAGCTGGGAATTGCAATTATTTTTCTGAAAGAATGAGTTAGTTAAATATAGTTGGTGAGAGCAGGGAGATAATATTTAAGTCCCAAAACTGGAATATAATCATTCTTGTGTATCCAGAGCATTACCTGGTGAAAAGCAAGAATGATAAATATTTACCATTTGTTTAATGGAATAAGAACATAAAAAAATAACTATTTCAAATGACTCATGTGTAACTTTCTACTTAAAAAATGAATAAAGGAAACTAATTAGCAAAAAAATTAAAAAGAGCATAAATAAATAAATATGAAGGTTTTTTTTCAAAATAAGACAACTCATAAATATAATCTCCCATTTGGGTTGGTAATTAATCCACACTTGTCAAATCCCCCACAGTGTTGCAATCTTGCTAAGTTTGATAATGATGCTGTGAAATGACTTCGAGCTCTAGTTCACAAACAAGTGGTATTGTCGTAAGTGACTTTGTGACTTTCTCAGGCAAACAGCTACAAAATGAAGAATTTGGAAATATTATTGCTTGTCACATCACTTCTGAGAAAGAATTTTTATGGATGTGATTAACTTCAGCTGCATCAATTCACTCATTGATTTCAGCTGAACTGTTGACTTTTTAGTTTTATCCTGGGACAACATGGCATACTAAGTATAACTTTTCTCAGGGGAAGAATATTAACATTTTGCAGTTCTGCTGAAAACCTATTGTCTTTTTATTTTAGCTTTTCTTTGCAAGTAAAATATACGTGGATTTGTATGCACATCTGTTTAAAGACTAGAGATTTCTCCTTGACTTTTGTCTCTTTCCTGTCACAACTCAGTGCCTCATATCTTCTTGGGCATTTTTTTCTGTTAAACCATGATATGAGAAGAGACAGAACACAGCATATGTTCAGGATTAACTCCCTCTGAGGACCAAATGTCTCATTTGTGACAATGTCTGTTTCTTACTATATATATTTTTGTAGTTGGGCTTGCAAACAAGTATCTTCCAAGCTTGAACTCCATTATGTTGAAATCAGAGCTGCAGGTGTAAGACAATTTAAAAGGTTGCATTGCTTGTAATAACTGAAGTAATTAATTTTTCTAAGTGACCATTCTTTGACACACCTCCATAAAATTATCCAAACACCTTTTCTGCAATACAGAAGGGAGTGCTTGATTTTTACTTTTTATTTTCCTTCATGTAAAATGCCTTCAGGAGGGGTTTTAGCATTACTGGGGAAAAAAATTCTGGAGATTACAGACGGGAAAATTTTTCCATTTTTAGACTTTCACTTAAATTTATAGACAAGGGAAACTTGTTGAGTTATTGCACTTCTTTATTCTCATATTTTTAAACAAATGAAACTTAAATGCTCTTGTGTAAATTTAGTTGCTTTGAGTGACCTAAAAAAATCATTTTTGTATCAAACCTCCTGCAAAATCAATAACACTTATAAATACCTTGAGAATCATTCATCAAAACAATTACATTTTTACAGACTGCATGAAAAATATGGATAGGATTGCTCCCATTAAATTATGATGGAGTACTCTATAAAAGCATAATAAATTAGAGGTTTCCATTTTATTTAGTTATGACATTAATATGTTTGACCTTACTCCAGTCAGTCACCATTAGAAATATTTTTAGGATTATAGGAGTGTTTTTAAGGTAGTAGTGTATATTCTAGTATTTTAGATATGGAACCATGATTTTAGTTTTCTTTACAGTTTCATGAAGACACTGAACACCTTTACTACATAGGTTTAGCATCTTTAACAAGGAATCTTATTAAAGAATAAAACTGTTCTGATAGTATAATATATATTTTCCCTTGTGCCAGTTATAAACTCTGTAAAATAATTCCCAGTTCTGAAAACTGTTAAGATTGTATGGACTAATTTGCTAGAAAATAAATATTTCCCTAGCACAGGTTCATTAATGAACCCTATACCAATAGGGTATACGGTTCATTATATATACTAATCCACATATATTAAACCACAGTAGTAATTTTGAAAATCTTCTTGTCCATGACTGAGGTATTTGCAAGAAACTTATGCTTATCAGTCTCATACTTCAGGTAGTCTGCTGGCTGTTTTCAGGGACCTTAAAAGAGTGATTCAAGTTAAGAGCAAAAAAATGTGGCTGGTGTCCTTTTATATGCCTCTGAATAGAAACTAACCATACCAGAATATAAGAGGTGGAAAAGATTGCACTCCTATTTCTATCGCTGCTCAAAAAAATAAAGACAAATCAAGTTGGTAATTCTTGTTCTACTGCTGATAAGATTTGAAGTTGAGGTGTAAATTGCCTCTCTCTAGAGACTACCTTGGGTTGATTTAGTTTTCTTTCTCTGTAATGTACAGAGATGTCTGTTCTGCGAGCTATCTGGACAACATGACTTAACAAAGAGAAAAAACATATTACAGGAATATAGAAAATTAATATTGTTATTTTCTATTCTCTTCATAGGTTACATCGATTTATAGTGTTTTGAGCTTTCCTACAGTACTTTTTTTTTTCCATAGGGTATTCAAACACTTTGTTTTGCTTTGTGTGGTGTATGGAATAAGCACTGGAGTAGATGTTCTAAAAACCTTTCTAGACTGGACATCTTTTGATTTGTTGGAGATGCTGAGGGTCTATATTTGATTGTTGAAGGTTACTAAATCTGCACCTAGGATTTTGTCAGCCTGGTCAAGAGAAGGCTTGAGGGACCAAGTTGGCAGCCTTTCTATCTAACAGATGGATAGAGGAGGTGGTATCAGATTCTTAGAGATGAACAGTGAGAGGATATAATGCAACAAACACAAGTGGTTGCAAGGGAAACCCAAAGGTGACAAAATGCTGTAACAAAGGTCATTAAGCTCTGGAATGGACTGTTTGGAGATGTTGGGGAATATCCATTCTTGTAGTTTTCAGACCTTAAGTGGACATAGCCCTGAGCAGCACAACCTAACTTCTGGATAGCCTAGCTGCAAATTAGGCTTTGAATAGGAGGATGGATGAGGTGACTTCCAGAAATCCCTTCAGAAATAAATTACTCTTTGAAACTATGTAAAGAAATACTTAGTGAGATATGCAAACTCTGCTAAAGGCTTGTTTGATTACTTGGGTTGTTTTTTGTTTGTTTTTTTTTTTTTTTTTGAGTGGGTTTTTTTTGTTTGGTTGGTTTTTTTCGGTTTTGGTTTTGTTTTGGTTTGATTTTTTTTGGTTGTGAGTTTCTTTGGGTTTTGTTGTTTGTTTTTGTTGTTGATGAGTTTTTGGTTTTTTTTCTTGCAAATTATGTACTACTGTGAATGCATTGCCTCCATGTGGTGTTCAAACTTATTATTTTCTTGTTTCGGAATTGTATGTATACTTTTAATCACATTAGATTCAATCAGGAATGTCTGGCTTAGTTAATTAGCTTTTTATTAGGGCTCTGATGGCTATTATGGTCACAATGTGTTAGTGTGATGGTCAGGAGACCCTTTTTGTGTTTGCCTCAAAACGACTCAAACGACAAAGGACCTGACAGCTTGTTGTTGCTTGACCAAGACGGTCTGGGGACAGAGCGGGATCCTGCTCCGTGAAGGTGGGGGATGCTTCCCTGTGTTGTGTGCGCTGAGACCGTGAAGATCAACTGCGCGGGCAACGAACTGCCGGGAGACAGCGGCACAGGCACTGTGGCTCCTGCCATGGCACAACGTGAGCTGGGTCTGGGGCTCACCAGATCCCTGCGAGTGAGTCTGACCTGTGGGAGGGTTCCAGGAGAGCTGCACCCTATAAAAAGGCACCGTCCTGCAGCCGTGTGGTTCGTTCTTCCACCCTGGATCACAACTGAAAGCACTTCACTCGCTGACCAAGAAGACATCGCTGGATCCATAGGGTCGATGATGCTATTTCTCTTTTTTCTTTCTTTCCTTTCTTCCTTTCTCCTTCTACTTCTTGTCTTTTATAAGAATAAGGACCCACCAAGACTTTTGTTCCTCCTGACACGGTTTTACAGAACTTTACAATAAAACTAATTGTTTTGTTTTCCAACCTCTGGAGGGCCTGTGGTTTCTTCTATGAACCGCGCAGAGTGCAGTAAAAGATCCGCTCCCCTCACGCCTGCCGGGCGGGATGGGACAGTTGGTAAGTAAATGCAAAAAAACTGTCAAGTAGGCTGTGCTGCTTTTGCTGTGGCCACTGCAGCAAACATACATTGAGTAAGTATGCATATTTGTGTCCCAGCAGCAGGGTGAGCAATTTGATCTACATTCAGATCACAAAAATCCATTTCGTTCCAAGCCACGTGGAAGGTGTCCATTGATGCTGAAATCTGTTTGTTACATAGATGGTTGTTACGTTACACACAGCAAATGTGTAACTTCAAATGCATGTATTTTTATATTTCCTGCAAGTGTTCATGTATAACTAGCTGTCAGTGGCAGCAGCAAGTGTGAGCTCAGTCTAAGTACTATGTATTTTGTGATTTGTTTGGCGCCTTTCACTGGTACCTTTATCTAGAGTCTTACTGTAACTACTCCTGATCGCGAATGAAAAGAAGACCACTGTGATTAGAGAGGTCTTCTTTCCATTTGCCATCAGCAGTAGAGGTCTGGTGTATGAGCATTCTGACACAAAACACATTTTGGAAGTGTGGTGTTGAGAGAGATCAAAAAGCGATTCGGCAGCACTGAGCTATAAATCAACTCACTTAGTGCAGTCATTATCTTGGAAGTCTTAGAGAACCGTTTCATTGAAATTCCCAGCTATTGCCACCAGTAGCTGAAAACTTATCCAATGCAAGTATTATACCATTTTTTCCCGGTTTTCACCAGGATTATGTTTTGACAAGTGAATTTAATTCTAGCAACTGGTTAACACCAAAAGAATATGCAAGGAAAGCTTTTTAGCATGATTTTTTAGTTTTAAGATACCACCACTGTTTTATATTTTCAAGTCAAGGAGAAATGAAAAGCTCTTGTTTTAAGATATAAATCATATACAGACAAATGAGGGGTTAAAAGACCTGGTAATTTTTAAACCTTTTTATAACCTCTCATAAAGGTATTTTGAATGTTGTTCTACAGTTGGGTGGTAAATTCAAGTTGGGACCATTTTGCATAGCATTTTTAGGAATAAGCTGCAAGCTTACATATATTTTATGTTTTGGTTTGTGCCTTTACAGGGTTTTTTTGTTTGTTTTCATTTGGGGTTTGGATTGGGTCTTTTTGTTTGGTTGGTTTTTTTTGTCTGGTTGGTTTTGTTTTGTTTTCTTTTTTAAATGTGATTTTCACATGGCAGGCAAAGAAAATATTAAACATTAGTATTTTATATGTCATGTTCAGTTATCTAGCATCATTCTGTCAGGAGTGATCTTATTAATTTCGGGGTCTTGCCTGAACATTGTCCTTCATACTTTGCCACTAAAGATTGACTTAAATACATTCTCCTCCCACTCTCAGTCTTAACTGAGCTACTGAAAGAAATCTCTGCTGATTATTTTCTAGCGTTATGAATGCCATCTTGTTTCCTTGCAAGCAGGCTGACAGGAATTCATAGATCAGAAAAGTTGCTAGCATAACCTCTTAGTTCTCAAAGCCCATGGTCTCATTCCTTTATCCTAGTTACAGTGAAATAAAAAATACCACTGTATTATTAAATTTTTAGATTGATATTAAAAGAGAATAACTAATAGCCTACTGTTTAAATATTTTATGCATATGCGCTTTCCAGAACTGCTCAAGATAAATGAATGGCATGTGTGATGCCACACAAAACAGAAAACAGGAAAAGAGGTGATCTAAGCACTTTTTCTTTGTCAGTTGTGACTGGTCAGAGTAGTTTAATGCCTTTTGTAAATCTTTTTAATTAACTTTGATAATATTCAATGTCAATTGTGAATTTTACATTACACATTTTAGTGGGAATATTCTTAATTTGCAGGTTGGTGATCTCGGACAGTTACCATTATCAGGCGAATGTCATACTTAGTCCAGTTACCCATGTCTGCCATTCTGTTATCTGAATGCATTTCTCTCTGCCTCATGCTGTATATCACTGATATACAGAATATAAAGAAACAAGGTCTGTATTGAGGGAGGTCCTGGAAATGTTTGAAGTTCTGGAGAAATCTCTAAAGGGAACACCATGGAGCAGATATACACCTGTGGCAGCTGGCAAGTGGTAGCTTGCTCCTGTGGAAGGCAAACATTTTTGTACTTACTTGCTATTATGAACATGTTCCTTGCTGTTGAACTCAGAACAGGATTCTTCTGGATAGCTGGTAAGTCATCTAACTGTCTGTTAGGTACAACTTTGCTACCTCTGCACAGAATTTTTTTCAGGGGAATCTTCTAGCATTTGCATAATCACCTGAAAAAAAGACTTTTTGTTTCTTATTTGTGTAGCAATTCCCACCAGCTGAGCAGACCTCCCTAAGGTAAACTGGGCTGATGAGCCTCTTTTCTTCCTTTTTCTCATTTTTCCTCTTTTTATCTGTTTTCTTCTCTCAAATTTTTCAGCAAGACTCCTGGCTTTTCTCTGAGTGGCTCACTGGTCAGCTGAGATAGTATTAAGGCTATGAACTCAAATAGCATGGACAGTGAGAGTGGAAATTATGTTAACTATTGAAGTATTTATTTCAAACTTCCATATTTAATCAGTATAGCTTCATTAGGTATATGCCAGTGCATATGTTTGTGTAAGAAATAAGTTGTTATTTAAACACAAGAATTTTGAATTCATCATTCACAAGAATTGGTGAGGAAAAGTACTAAGTTGAGGAACCTTTTATTACTCACAGCAGCAGCTTGGTTGCACACATGCAAACATAACTTCAAAGGTTACTACTTTTATGACCTTTTCAACAGACTGGGGGCTAATTAATTCTTGAGGAGTAGTTCTCTGATCATAGTTGAAGGTGAACTGTCTTTTTTTTTGTACCTCAGGCTGACTTGTGCTATTATGAAGCACTGCATCTGGTTCTTAATAGCCGTGTCATACTGTATTAAGTCATTCGGTAATATCCTGAAAAGATTGATGCAATGATTTATGGCATGTCGTATCTTGATGTGCCAGGCAAGGAAGTAGAGCATATGCAGAGGGATCTCATCTGTAAATGCTGCGTATATGTGGAGTTTTGAGAACAATAGAAACACATTTCATGAAATGTCTGAACATGAGAAAAACTACTTTTATACTAAGCTATAATGTTTAGAATTGTCTATTAGACTTCCATATCTTAAGCACTTCAGAACTGTGAATACTGGTAAACTTGTGTAAAAAGGGTTATGGGATACATATGACAAATAAAGAGTCCTTGCTGTAGAAAAAACTATTGGGGATCCATTTTGAGCAATACACAAGAGGAGTATTCTTCATAGTAAAATCTGAGGCTGTAGTGGAGTCTAAGATCTTAAAATTTAAGAAATAAATGTAGTTAGAGGCGAAAACGCAAACCAAAACTGTATTTTGGTGCATTTGTTCTTGTATAGTGTTGCTGTTGTCAATACCAAGGAATATTCACTGATTCACATAGGTGAAAGCAAACCCTCAAGTTTTAATTTAAAATTTCATCTATAAGATGAGCAGCAGGCAAAGTTACCTGGACACAAACCAATTAAAACTAACCTGTCAGGTATTAGCTACCTTAAATGTACACAAACTCATTTCTGTTAGTAGATCATTAGTTAGTTTTTAGACATGTTTAATGGCTAAGGAACTGTTTCTTCAATAGGCCTCAGTATATGAGTAACAAGCACTGAGGGCATTGTAGGTAAAGATAGTTGGCATCTGATGGATTTGTCTTTTGCTCCTGAGCTGAAACATTTTATGGTAAGTAATTATTCAGTCATATAGCTTGTGTATAGTAAGCTGTATGACTTTTAAGAGCTCTTGAAGCCAGAAGAAGCAGTTACTGCTTAATACAAATATCTAAAATTGTATTTTAAACACGAATGGGTGTAAGACAGTAAAGCTGCAATTATCTATTAACTTTATTGCCATGTCCTAGATTTTTGAAGGACATTGTTCAGAATGAATTGTATTTCCATGTTCTACTACCATTTCTTCTAGTTATACTGTAGGTTTTCTGTCATATTACAACACTTCTTGGAGATTAAAAGAGCTGCTTGTGCATTAAGCTAAATATATTCTCAACTGTGTTTTTTTTAAAGATATGAAGTGAATAACAGCTGAAGGCAGTGAGGTTGATGAATCTTCTTAATATGTTACTCTTCCAATTAATTTAACTAAATCACAGTAATTTACAAGGACTTGGTTATAAATATCTTATATTACAGATAAAATTCCTTGAATTAAGTACGGGAGACTCTTAACAGGATTTTGGTTCTTTGTAAGAAAACAAACTGTCCTTGATTGGGGGGAAATTTGCACATGTTAATTTTTATGTGCCTTTATAAAAGTATTGTGGTAATACTACATTTTTAAAGTTTCCTGTCCCATCAATTATCTGGCCCTGGACTTTAAGGATATTGCACAATTAGAACATTACCCTTGTTTCCAAGCTCTATTTTTGCATCAAATTGTGGTCCATTTCTCTTACTGAAAGAAACATTAGAAACAACATTTTAAAACATTTCGGCTACAATGAAAAGTGTGCTTTTAAAATACCTTGACCTTTTTGATTTATTAATAATAAGTAAAAGTCACTGTAGCTGATTTCTTGAAGAAAAAAAGGATGTCCTTTTCCTGTCCTTTCACATCTGTAGCTTCTAAATTTTCTCAGTCTACTAAGCTCAGAAAATGTTAAACAGATACTTATAATATTTAACTTAAAAATCACTAATTTATTATGATTAATTGGATTGATATCTTCCTGTGGCAGCTACAGAGTAAATGTACATTTACCTGGTATTAAGATGCCCTTTTCAGAATGACTATTGCCTGGAGTTTTTTTAAATGCCCTGAAGTCCAGGTGCCTTCAGAAAGACAGTGGACAGTAGGTAATAATGAGACCAGAGGCCTAACAAATTGATAAATACTAAATTAAAATAACAGTAAACGAAATAAATAAATGGAAGTATTGTTCATACTTAGGTAGCTCTTCAGACAACTGTAGCATATGAAGAAAATAGCCCTCTCTAACTTTCTTCTCCTTTCCTCGCCCCCTCTCTTCCCTTCTTAAAAAAAAGAGCTTTTCCTCTGATAACCGTTGAAGAGCAAAGCAGTTTGTGTTTGGAAGTATCAGTATATTGTTGTAATTGTTCACCTATACATAAACTTACGGATTTTCATATCAATTTTCACTAGGGAGATGATTTGCAGTTAGAATTCTGTACTGTCTAGAGGGTCTGGTTTGAACTATGTTTTTACTACTGAAATATTTATTTATATGTACTGTTCCCCAATGTTATGGAAGTATTGTTCAATTTTTCTTGAACAGCATGTTTCATACATGCTTCCAAATTTAAGTCACCTACAAAATGCAAGCCCTGATCTTGAAAATGTATCTTGGGCCGACTGTCCTACATTTAAATCACATGGAATTTAATTTTCCTTTGGGAAGGACCTATGGAATGTGTATGAGCTGATAAGCAGGCTTACAAGAAATGATCCTGTTTCTAGTAAATACTCTCATTGTCATTTGGACACACAGTGATACCAAATGTAGTGATGGTATCTGAATGCATACCAATCTGAAACTGGTGGTGCCACAACCCCATAGTAGGTCACTTTTGATATTCAATTTGTCAGTGTTTTTCAGACCACTTGCTGAATCTAATATTGGTAAAATATGTAGGACTTACAGGCTAGCACAGAGAAGATTTGTTTACAATAATTTTAACTTGTGAAATACTTGTACTAACTTTGCTTTTCCCAGAATATACTTATTTGGCATGTTTACACATGGCAAGTGTATGTCTCAGTGGAGATAGTGAGGCATTTCGTTAAGAATAGAATGTGAATTTTATTGGAAAACTTTCTGCTGTTTATTTGTTTGTGGGTTTTAGTTTTTCTTTCTTCATTTTTTTGTATTCAAAAAAAGGACAGTACTTACTAAGAATGTAAAGATGTATTTTTTTTTCTATGGGAAAGGGCTCTTACCAAACAATCTTTTACTCTACATAGATACAATTTTTGATAGTATATTAAAGTTCATTATTAAAAAAAATACAGCAAAGCAAATAGCTTGAAAAATTTATATAACAATTGGGATTTTAAAGCTGAGCTGAGTGGAAACTATAGTATTGAACTCAAAGGCTGGTATTATAGAATAAATTTGTAAATCTTAACCTTTTTACCATATACTATTGCATACCAAGTTTGTAAAAATTCTAAACCAGATTATTTATGTGACTTAATGTTTCCCTTTGTTTATTTGGTATGGTTTTGATAATGGAGTTTATGAATTCCATTGTCTCTGCTTGTTTTTTCTTCCTATAGCAGGTTTAATTCCATTTCAGTCCCCCTTCTGATGACAGACAAGCCAATACTGTCATGTGTGGAAAGCTGATGTTTAATAGTTTATGGACAACCACTATACTTCATTTGTTAGTTCTCCTTGAAAGACTTTTTGGCATCTAGTCCCTTTGGAGTTTTTGTAGTTTGAAACTACAAGAGAAAGCCTAGAAGACAATACTTAGATGACCTCCACTGCTGTTCTGGCAAAACATAGGTCCTTACTCTGGTTATGTCAGTGAAGCTAAGAGTCTACAAGCTTTCAGAATTGCACTACAAGCTTTCAGGTGCAAAAACTGGTCCTTCAGCAGATATACATGCCTCCTAAGAATTTATCATCTGGATATTCAGAACTGATTTAAAAACAAAACAAAACACCCAAACAAGGAAGCTACCATGAAAAAATATTTTTAAGAGGAGAACCCTGTGACAGCAAGATTCTCTCAGGAAGAGTGCCAGCAGGGATTGTGGCAAACTGAAAAACAAGCTGTTAGCTATGCTGTGAAAACAGCAGCTCAACTGAAGCTCAAATTTAGACTGAAAACCAAGCAAGGTTGCAATGCGAAGTTTATGCTCATTGTTGTCCTAACCAAGTTTAGCAATTAATATCAGTAGACAGGATTTTTTCTTTTTATTTTCCTTCATTAAATAAATCAAACTCAAGAACAATGAAATAATACTTAACTTTATATGCGTAAAGAAGAATAACGTACAAAGGCAAGCATTGTAGCATGCTAGTCAGAAAGACCTTAGAGGGTATTGCATCCAATCAGATTACATGAACTCAGAACAATGTCCAGCTAATAAACAATATGTAAACATTAGAAAACTGTATGCTTTTTGGGTAAGCTTCACAGTTCAAATTGTATGGTTGTGGGTGCAAGTGTAACATACTTGGAAAATCAGGAGTACTGGCTTAACCTTTACAGCATGTCCATGGTAAAAGACAGACGTTGTAGCTCATTAATGCAAAGTAGTCTTAAGTTTAATGTTTGATGACTTATGCAGAAGGCACTACTTTGTAGTTTGCTTGACTGCAAAGGAAATATCTTGGGAGGGAGTATCGTGATATATTAGGGCAATTATTGCTTTTATGGAACTTGTTTCAGTGAATAGGTCATTGAAGTTAAGAGAAGGATTTGACTCTGTAACTGATACTAAAATATGTTGTGATCCCTTACTGTTCAGAGGCTCTAATCTCTGAAAATACCTGATATTCAGAGGGTTGCAATCCTTCTAAGTCTGGCAGACTAATTTATCCTGCTCAAAGACAAATACATCAGAATACTAAGCTTCCTCACCTCTCTGGCATCAACAGTTGCATTAGCTGGTTATTGTGTTTTTGATTGAAGTTGCTGGTGGTGCTTTTGTAAAAAAAAAGTGCAGTAAATACCTGCTGTTTGCAAGTTCAAAGTATTTGCATTCTAATATGTGGAATATTATCTTTGCAAGTCTGTGAAAAGTAATTAAATGAAGATAAATATAAAACTCTAAAAAAGACAACTGTTAACAAATGTTGGTCTCTGCTTGTCTAAAGAAAATTCTACCTAATAGACACTCATAAATATGTGACTGGACTTATATATGATATATACACTTATATTCTACCTCTGGACATTTTTAACTTGAATCAGTAACTAGACTGTCATTGTAAAGCATGAGTGTTTAATCCTTTTATGTTCTAAAATTTAATTACAGAAAAACCCCACTGTTTCTAAAGTAACCTATTCATAGATCAATCTATCAGGTTTTTCTTTGTACATTTGGAATATGCTTGCATTTTGAAAGTCAAAAGATTTGCAAAGTGTCACAAGTGTGTATAGTGTTTGAAGTGGTGAAAGTGAATCACTTCTTAAAAAAATTCTACATTACAGCTTTAAAAAGAAAAATCAACTTAATCCCTCTGCGATTTAACAAAATTTTTTTAAAAGATACTTTGTTTCCAAAGAGAGCAAGAAGCTACAATTGCCAGCAATACTGTTTCTTTTTTCTTTACAGGAATTACCCTGTTATACTTAGAATGTTCTTCAGAAAGATCAAGAAGAATAATTTTGTGAAGCATTTGTAATGAAAGTAAGTATTCCAAATACTCTCAAATAATTTTTTTTCTACTAGCCTTGCCATTTAACACTTAGGCATAGAAGCCCAAATACATCTTGATTTTTATGTAATACAAATGCTAGTTTAAGGAAATAGGGAATTGCATATTAACTCTGAATTCTCACTTTTTTTTTTTCTTTTACGAAACATACTCGAGTGAAATAAAGAGGCAACAAGTAGATGAGGATATACAAGAATTGCCTGCAGGCTTCCAGTATGTTTTTTTTAGATGGTATTCTTGCATTTTTAATGTGACCTGACTAAAATACTAGGCAGCTTGTCTCCTTCATTGTGTTAAATTTAGCCTGAAACTTTCCTGGTAAGATCTTGAAGCCATATGGTCTTGTTAGTATTTAAAATAGAGACTTCCCAAGAAAACTCAGATGCTGTTGGTTAAGGTTGTTTCAGCTTCCTCCCCTTCTGTTTTTCTCAAATTGATTCTTTTGAACAAAGGTACTGACAGTGCTTCCCTTGATAATATTCCAATTGAGGTTTAAGTAATTTGAGATTTAGACCTTCAGTAGAGTAGTTTGTAACTTTAACATTATTCCTTTCTTTTCCTGAAATCTGTTTGGTTTTAATAGAATGGTGCTTTCTCAATTCTCTGCTGGGTTTTTGCATTTTTATTTTTTTTTTTTTATTTTTAAATTGCCTGTGTGCTAGAGACCTTAAGTCCGTAAAGTCCATATTGATAATTGCTATGTATAGATGTTGATGAAGGGTTTGACTTTTCTGAGATAGTTAGGGTTCTTTGGCAAAACATTTGTCTGAACATGGAGCAGAAGAAGCAATTGATGGAGGAAAAGCTTGTATGTATTGAGTAGAAATTATTGAAATAATTTTCTACATTAGTAGGTAAAATATGTTTATCTTACAGCTCATCTTTGGTAAAAGATTAATAATTTCATATTAATATTTAAAAGGTAGAAGCTGATCTTAACAAAATCCTGAACAAATTCTGTATTAGGTAGCATAGATTATAGTACTTTTAAGAACACTGCAATAAATTGAGCAAACCATATCAAAGCAGACTATAGTGTATTAGGGAGAGGGAACAGAAAAGGGGGCAGTTGTGCATGTAAAATCTGTATCCAGTTCTGTGGTCTTTTGTTGATTTTTACTGAGACTGGTTTGGATGACACTTGGCTTTGAGGATTTGAGATTTTACTTGAGGTGTGACACTTTTTGGCCTGAGCATCACTGGTGATACCCCAAAAGAAACTGAACACCTGCTCAGAATAAGCTTCCAAGTCCCTTAGCTCCTATAGGCTTAAGTCTCCTTTGGAATGTAGCTGAGGATCTTGCATTTTTGATATCCACACAGGTAGTCAAAGAACTCGATTTGTTTGTTTGTTTATGAGTCTGGCACAAAATCATCTATTAGTGGAAAAATTATAAATTCTCAAAGAAGTACTAGGCTTATGCAAGGGTTTAATCTTTTGTAATTTAGACACCACTGATGATTTCAAACATTAATGATTTCAGGACATAGAAAGAAAACTGAAGGAGGTATTTTGAGCCTCCAGTTTAAAGATTTCAGATTCTTGTATGCTGATTATATTAGATATCTTAATCCTGTCTTAAAATAGAAATGTATTTTTCAATCACATTTTAATTAGATTAACTGAGACTGCTTTGTTTTCTCTGCCAATTTCTAATGAAAAGAGAAAAAGGTATTAACTATGATCTCTAAGATTTATACTGAATATTTACACAATGTGCAACGAACTAAAAAAATCACTGGACTTCTAAGAGATCCATTTAAATGAGTAAGTAAGTGATTCAGCTTCTGAACTAAGTAAGAAGATTAATCTTTTTCCCAAAAGTCAAACTTTCAAATAAACTCTTTCACTTTTATTGCCTGTCTGGGTTCAGATTCTTCTATAGTGAATGCATTGAACAGAATGAATAAAAGTATTACATGCATTTATTTTTTATTTCAGATACTACCTTTTACTAATAGCCACAATGATTCATTTAAGGTATTTTTTAAATTACTTGAAAGAGAAGAAAGTATAGTCCTTATGATTCTTTAGAAGGGATAAAAGACAGAAAGAAAGTGTAGTAGCTGGATGCAGTACCAATACAGGGAGCAGAAGCAAGAAATGATAGAAGTAGGAACTGTGTTTGGACTATTAATGTATGGTGGGTTGACCTTGGTCAGCTGCCAAATGCGCACCCAGCTTCTCTCATTCCCTCTCCTCAGCAGAACAGGAGTAGAAAATGGTGAAAAAGCCTGTGAACTGAGATAGAGGGAGATCACTAACTAATTACCATTATGGGCAAAACAGACTCCACTTAGGGAAAATTATTTTAATTTCTTGAAAATTAAAATAGATTTGGATAGTTGGAAACACAGATAAAACCTAAACGATGTTTCCCTTCCTCCCTCCTTTTCCAGGCTCAGCTTCAGTCCCTCATTCCCAACTCTTCTACTTCCTTCCCTTGAGAGGTGCAGGAGGATGGGGAATTGGGGGGACTGTTGTTAGGTCACAACAGGTTTTCTGTGCCATTGCTTCCTCTTCACCCTTTTTCCCTGCTGTACCATGGGTATTTCCCATGGAATGCAGTTTCCCTCAGGAAATATCCACCTGCTCCAGTGTGGTGTCCTTCATGGACTGCAGTGTAGGAATCTGCTCTGGCATCATTGTCTCCATGGCCTGCAAGGCAGTACCTGCTCCTCCTTGGTCTCTCCAGGGGTTGCAGGGGGGTCTCTGCTCTGGCACCTAAAACACCTCTTCACCCTCCTACTTCTCTCATTTAAATTTTTGTAATAAGGAGATAATTTCATTAGTTTCTCTCACTGATTTCATGATAAATTAGGAGAAACAGACATACCATTAAATTTATCTTTCATTATCAGGAAATTGAAAATTCTGGAATCTTCTCCAGTGATATAGCTGTATGGTCTTTGGAAGTGTAAAATGCATAAAGTCATAAAAATAACAACATCAAATGAAAAATAATATATTAGTTTACAGTTTCTTTAGAGTAGTCATACATTTAGTTACCCAGACAGTCTGGCACAAGCGTTGACTATCTAAACAAATTTCCAGAAATTATTTTGCTGACAGAACTCTGGCAGGTAAAGAAGTGAAACCCTGTCAATCAAATATGACATTTCATGAGATTATTCTTTTAAATGCCATCTTTCCATAAAAAGCATTTCCCAATTTCTGTTTGTGCTGTGTCTACATTGTTTGTGAAAGGCATCCTCTGATCTTGTCTAATTTTTGCAAGGATGATTGGCAGGGAGGCCAGGATATGCCTCCAGTGGTCACTGACCTCCATGTGAAAGATAAGAATTGGCAAGTTAGCATGCTTCCAGCAGGCAGTTGTCTTGGAAGAAATGTGAACAAGACATACGAATGCTTTGAACTCCTAGTCTTACTTTCTTCTCTTTGGAACACAAGCACCAAGTTCATGGCAGTGTTTTGTTTTTTCAGGGTCTCCTTTTCTGCCCTCCATTGGCTTCTTTCTTTCCCCAAGAACGTCTTGGGAAAGATGTTGGATTCTCTCTTTCCAGCTGAGATTCATGGAGACTGCCAAATGCAGTGCAAATTTCCTGAAGCTTCTAGTATTTTCTGAGGTGTCTACTCTTTCTTCTCTTTCTCAAAACTGTCATGTATGTAAGAAGTCTAACTCAGAGTTTGATTCACTCAGTCATATGCATGTGGTTCTTTTTCTATTTGCTTAGCAATTTTCCAGTTCTGAGGAGTTTGAATTGTAAATCTGTATAAGCAATAAAGTTTTTCAAACGCTACTTTCTTTTGACTTCTCACCAGTCACTATTAAAAACAAAATGATCATATTATTATTTATAGTATAAAAAATTAAAAAGAAAATAATCTATAGCCCTTAGAAGTAAGGGTGA
>NW_009940519.1:32691-39567 GCF_000696875.1 Nestor notabilis
CTACATCGCAGTTACTGATGTTTACTCAAGTACTGCCTCTGATATCAATCAGCCTCTTGTAACTAGATTATATATTAAAAAAATACAGAAAATGCTAGTGTGTCTGCCATTAATGTACATCTTTCTAAATATATAAATACAGAAATTTTAAATTAATAATTTATTTTTCATTTGGTGTTTTGAAACACTTTAGTTATATTCCTTTAAATGTTAAAGTGAATAAGAATGAACAAGGAACAGCAAAAAATCAGTGTAGAAACACGGAAAAAATGAAACAATATATGTAGTAATCTCTGATTGTCTATTTGAAAAATAAAAAAAACAGTATACCTTCTTACAAGAAAAAAAAAAGTTTGCAAAGGTCTTGAGATATTTTTAAGCTTCAAGCTGAGCATTTTAGCAGCCATAGATCCTTTGCCCATGTAATTACTTTCCTAATGTCAGCCTCTGGATCATATTCCACAGTTCATCCCTCATTTTCAGCTATGTCTTCAAGTGACAATAGTGCTCCTTAGCAAACTGTATCACATCTTCACATCCAAAGGTGTTTGGCTGCTTTTATAGATTTCACATCTGCAGTATCTGAGATCTTAAAATTGTGGTGACTTGGCAGATCCTTTTAAAACAAAACAAACAAAGAAAACAAACAAAACAAAAAGCAAAAAAACCAACACCCCCCAACAACTGTCAGAACATAAGTACAGAAGAAAGCTGATAAAACAATGTAACATCAATGAAAAAGTTGTATTTTTCTTTCTTTGCTTTACTAGTCTTCCACAACATCAAGCTTTTAGACCATTTTTTTTTTTTTTTAAATCATTTGGTTTATTCTACAGGAATAGTTTCTGTTGCTAGCACAGGCCTGTACGTAATAATTTATATAATTTTGGTGCTTTTTCTCACTTGTCAGAGTTAAGTTTCTCTGCTTCTCAATCTGGGGCACATATTGGAGGCTCAAATAGCTGTGTCAGCTAATAATTTGAGATGTCAGGCTTGTTATTTAAAAAAAAAAAACTTCCTTCTCCAACTTCAAAATAACAAATTAAAACCCCAGTACGATCAGGGTCAAAATCACACATAGCACAACCTTTTGGAAACGTGTAGCAAAATGGATTTTGATTTGGTGTTGAAACATGAAGTATGGTTCAGGGTGTCCTTTTCTGGCAAGTGGGCTGCGTGGTAAATTTCCACAAAGACCCCCAGGTTCAACATTGTCAACTACCCATTGCACTGCAGTCACAGTCATTTTGAGTAGTGTGGCTTTATGTCTGGCTTTATATCTTTCACAATTTAGTGTAAGACCCAACCTGGCCTTCATTAAAAGATGACTATTTTTATTGACTTTGATATCGGGGCTATTGAAGCTACTCACTGTACTGCAACCCCTCTACCATGCTCTTGGTGGATGCTGAAATACCTGGCATGAGAATAGAAAAAAGTTTCCCAAAGTACATTGTCTGTTAAAAACTGGGGAACAAATCACACATTTGTCTACAGGTACCTGAGGTGATTCAATCCATAGTGATTCAAATCACTGAAATGCTAAAGCGACATACATGATAATGGGTGAAATTACCATAATGTGTCTGTTGGAAACTAGTAGGAAGTAATTGACTGAAGAAATACCTGGTCACACTGACACTTTATGATAGCTTTGTGTATTGCATGGCAGAAGGACAGAGCAAATTATGTTCTTATCATTAACTATGTATATTCATTATATGATGACATTACACTTATTCATACCGATGACTAAATTTGCTAAAGTTTATTATAGTAACACTGAAGGGTAGGGGCATATTCTGCTTGTAGTAGAAAATGGGACAGGATTCTTTGCCTGAACAGAAACAAGCCATAATTTGGGGGAAAAAACTATGTCAGAGTTCAAAATCAATGTGCACAGCTTTCAATTCTATTGTGCTGTGTGGCAAATACTTTTAGAATATTAGCTTCCAACTTCCCATATCCTGATTCATTGCCTTAATTTTAGCTTTCAACTCAATGCTGAAAATGTTCATATCCTTTTCTCATAGGAGTTTTCAAAAGAATTAATTAAAATATAATGGAATAAAGTGAGGGTTGAATGGTTTTCTGAACTAGTTTCATTTTTACCATGGAGAGAAGCCTGGCAGGGTGCACATGGTGCATTCCAGGGGACCAAAAGTGATGTAGGGGAGCTCTGTGGATAGTGTTAATTCATTTAGCTCCAGGAAGCCATGCATCAGAGGTTATACTGCTGAAGAAATTTGCCAAAATGCTGATTGCTTCTTCTGAGACAAGAGATTCAAAACAGCTTCACACTCTTCCCGCATTAATTTCAGCACTTTGGGGTTTAAAACAAGGAGTTCCTTCTGCACCGTGATATTTTATTCCCTGTGGTGGGGATGGGGAGTCCCAACACTTGGTGCCTCTTATCCTATTCCAAAGCAGCCTTCCCTCCACTTCCAGTTCAAGATCCCAAAGAATCCCATGTGCTACATAGAATCATGGAATGGTTTGGGTTGGAAAAGATGTTAAAGATTATCTAGTTCCAGGGACACCTTCCACTAGATTAGGTTGTTTAAAGCCCCAATCAACTTGGCCTTGAACACTGCCAGGGATGGGGCAGACACAGCTTCTCTGGGAAACCCCTTCCAGTGCCTCACCACCCTCACAGTAAATTTCTATGCAAAGCAGGAGAATTATGCTTTATTTAACCCAAGTCAGGGTCTGGTCTGCTACAGCAGTTCCCATTCAATCAACTTCTTTTTTCAGCAGTTGTAATGGCAAAGGGTTACATTTCTCAGATCAGAAATCTAAAACACTTTTGATACCTGGTTGAAACATAACATATGTAAAGGTATACCACATGAATGTAAAGATCAAGGTAACTCATTATCCTGTTTCTGGGCATGTACTGTAGAGGATGCTTAGATAAAGGAGACAGTTTATACTGTTCGGGGTTTGGCTTTTTTTTGTTTCAAATAATTCCAATTCCTGAAAATATTTGGTGTCAAGAGTCTATCATCAACATACATCTCAAAAAAATTAAAAGTAGTAGAACCCCATATTTTCTGGTTTTAATAGAGAGTATAGAAAAGGGTGAAGATGATTGAGAGATTTTAGGGGAACTTATGTAACAGTCCTGGATAAATTTGTCTTCTCCTTTCTGAACCTATTTATGTCCCCAGCATTCACATACTACGATAATAAGCTTCCCAGTCGAACTATGTAGTGCCTGGGTAAAAGTGTTCTTGCTGTTAGTTTTTAATTGCTGCCTGATTATTTAACTGTGTCCCTTGCTTCTTGCAGTGGAAGCCAATTCATTAGGAACAATTCTTTAGGTTTCTTCATGGCATTTATGATTCTCTATGCAGAGAAAATATTTTGGACATGTACTGAAATTTCTTCTGTATGATTTTTGGGGTTTTTTCTTTGATGCTGTACTCTGTTTTCAGTTCCCTCTGTGATACTAAGCTTTAAACTGACGTTCTGAGAGCTGCCCCTAAACTACTTTTTCAAAAGAATATAGTAAAATGTGATTTTTACTCTGAGAAGTCCAAGTACCTACCTCTTCTTCCAATTGGTTCAAATTTTACTGGTTTTCCTTCTAGGCTGAGGAGTTGTACCTGTCTCTATTCTTGCCTGGAAAAGCTCACTGAATGTTAGAATACTCAGATAACTTGAAAAAAATCATGTGAGTATATGATACATTAAGGTGAATTCTTTTATACTAAATGCTTTATTTTCCTCTTTTTATATTTTATGCCCTGTTGTTAATGGAGTAGTCTAGTGATTTCTCCCTCTGTGTTCTAAACCATGAGATTTCTGTTGTAGTTCTGTATATTTTGGATTAAGCTCTGAAGAGAAGCAAAGAGTTCTTTCAGCAAGGTGGTTTGTTCTGTTAACAAAGAGGTCTTAAATAAACATTCCCTACATATACAAATGTATTTAAATTACCAAATTCAAGTTTGATAAGTTTTTATTGTTGTGTCTGTATTGCTTTTTTTTTTTTGTTTTTTAATTTTGAAGATACTGAATTTCTCCTTAACTCAGGATTAGATTCTCAATATAAACCCAGGACTTTTAATTTAGGAAGTAGGGTACTTATATAAGCTCAGACGGCCAGAGAACAGTCTTAGATCTTCCCTTCTTTTTGGTACATTTCATATTTTTCGTACTTGCTGCATAGAAAACTAATGTAATCTGAGCCAGCCTTTTATCTCTGAGTTATTTTTTCAAAATCCTTAACAAACATAATTGTATTCCAGTTGCTTTTCAACTGAACCACTTAGAGTATGTTTTCTTTAAAAATAAAGCTATTTTAATTCATAACATTTATTAATTCACTCTGTTTTCTCCTTAATAGTTCTGTCAGTTTATTTCTGAAGCTTAGATGTACTTAAGATAAACTAAGACCTCTAACATTCGGGACCAATAGAAAACAACCTAAAAAAATACTCAACATTTTGCCTTGATTTTCTTCTAACAGTTTCAAAACCAAACAATATATAACCCAGAGAAGTTATCCATGTGCTGAATTACTTTAGGACATTGTCTTTTATCACTTAAAGTATGTGGTGTTACTTTGCTTCATGCTGCAGTGAAAAACTATAGCACAGAGTTGTGAGTCATCTCGGAAGGTAAGTTCTTGTTTCCTGTCTCATGAGAAGAGAAATTACTGTTCTTTCTACCCTGACTTTCTATGTTTTAATGTGTGATCTTAGTAGATTTTGCAGCAGGTGTTACTTATTTACTCTTAATGGACAAGTAACAATGTTACTAGGGACATCCAAAATAACACGTGCTTTCATAATATTCACTGTGTGTTGCAGTAAGACAAATATAAAATGCCAAAATAGAAATACCTTCTTTGGAGGAAAGCACATTGCGGAAGAAATTACACTTTTAACAATGGAATGATTTTTTTCTTCCTTTTCCTACCTATCTTTAACCAGACAGTATTGATAGATATCCTTAACATGCAACTTCTTTGGTCATTTAGGGTAGTTCACACAGACTTTCCTTTCAGTGAACTGAGATTAGTCATTCATTTTTCTATCTTCCAGACTTTATTTTTATACTTTTCCTCCACTCCACTCCAATCTTCTTTTTTTTTTCCCGGATAAAAAGTCCCTTGGCAATAGAATACACACCTCTCCAACCTAAATTGTCTGAAACAAGCTTTTCCTAGACAGTATCATCTTTAACTGATCCTTATATTATTACTGTTTACTCCCCTTTGGCTTGCTGCAACTATTTGTACATCCCAAAAAGTGTTTATTTGCTTTCTTACATTTATAGGTGAAAACAGTCTATGTGTGACATAAAAAAGAGATGCAACAGGAGGAAATCAATTCAGGCCTTTCTGATTATTGTAGAAAAATCAGGGAAGCTGTTCTGGTTTTGGCGGCGGAAGAGCTAATTTTCTTTATTGTAGCTAGTATAGGGCTATGTTTTGGATTTGTGCTGGAAACAGTGGTTTTGGATTTGTGCTAGAAAAAGTGTTGATAAGACAGAAATATTTTACTTATTGCTGAGCAGTGCTTACACAGAGCCAAGGCCTTTTTTGCTTCTCATCCCACCTCACCAGCACAAGGATTTTGGGAGGAGACACAACTGGGACAGCTGACCCAAACTGACCAAAGGGATATTATACTCTATATGATGTCAGGATCAGCATATAAAGCTGAGGGAAGAAGGAGGAAGGGAGGATATTTGGAGAGATGTCATTTGTCTTCCCAAGTCACCATTACACATAATTGATGCCCTGCTTTCCTGGAGATGGCTGAATACCTGCCTGACCATGGGAAGTGGTGAATGAATTCCTTGTTTTGCTTTGCTTGTACGTGCAGATTTTGCTTTACTTATTAAACTGTCTTCATCCCAACCCATGTGTTTTTTCACTTTTACCCTTCCGATTATCTTCCCACTATCAAATTGGAGAGGGAGTGAGAGGCTGTGTTAGTAGCCAGCTGGGTTTAAACCATAGCATAGACAGAAGCCATAGATTATTACCTCAGCTTTTCCTTAGAAACGGAAGATTCAGTTGCAAGAATGAAAATAACTTGTGGGTAGAAGATCAGAATGAAAGTGATCTATGATGTGATAAAGCAGGATACAAGATTGATTAGCAGAGTTACTTTTCTTAAAAAGAGAGCAAATTCTTAAAATACCTACTATTCCTGCCAAAAAAAGACTCCCAAAGTTCTAGCAGTCTTCTTCAGTCAATTGGTACCATTAATGTATTTAAAAAAGAAATACAAAAGGAAATAGAGAAGTTGTTTAAAATGAAAGATTCATTCTGCCAAATAATAATAATAAGTTCCTGATGACTGGAAGAAGGGAAATATAACCCCCATTTTCAAGAAGGGGAAGGTGGAAGACCCGGGGAACTACAGACCAGTCAGTCTCACCTCTGTGCCTGGCAAAATCTTGGAGCAGATTCTCCTGCTAAGAATGCTGAGGCACATGAAAAACAACAAGGTGGTTGGTGTCAGCCAGCATGGTTTCACTAAAGAGAAATCCTGCCTGACCAGTTTGGTGGCCTTCTATGATGAGACTATGGAACTGATGGACAGTGGCAGAGCAGTTGACGTCATCTACCTCGACTTGTGCAAAGCATTCGACACTGTCCTGCACAACATCCTTGTCTCTAAATTGGAGAGACATCAATTTGATGGATGGACCACTTGGTGGATAAAGAACTGGCTGGATGGCCGCACACAAAGAGTTGTGGTCAATGGTTCAATGTCCACTTGGAGACCAGAAACGAGTGTTGTCCCTCAGGGATTGGTGCTGGGACCTGTGTTGGTCAATATCCTTGTTGGTGACGTGGACAATAGAATTGAGTGTGCCCTCAGCATGTTTGATGACGACACCAAGCTGTGTGGCTCA